>NC_139347.1:36739126-36806993 GCF_055883805.1 Amblyomma maculatum | reverse complement strand
AACCCGGCAACCAACTGGCCCCCTTTCCCTGGCAAATCGCACGCTTTCCCGCTTCCCTTTTGCCCCGCCTTAAACGTTGGCCTTAACTATCTTCGCTCTCTACTTATCCCTCCATAGTCTCTTCGCCCCAACGTTTCCACTGCCACTCATATCTTTAGCCCTCTCGGAGGCATTCAACCTCTACACTAAAGCGGGAATCAATGTTTGTTAGCGCCGTCAGGGACACATCGCTTCGCTCTCACCTCTAAAAAATGTGAATGGTTAGCCACTGATGCATTTCGAACGTTTTTCAATTTCAAACTTCGTCTCGAGCAAAAGCACAGTATGGACAAGGAGGCCCCTCAGCACCCCCCCCCCCCTTTCTTTTTCCCCTCGCGTCCTCTCTAACGTCTCACTCCTCGCATCACGGCGGGCAGCACATTTTCTTATAAAAGGCTGGCATCGTCCAGGCCGGGACAGGCTGAACTTCGGAGGCAATAGAAGGAAAGTTCGTCCCAATATGGGTGAGACAACTTTATTATTTCGCTGTCATCTTTGTTTTGGCTACGCACTGAAAAGTTTTACGCTTAGAACACTCATTCGCCTCGCGTGCTATGTGCAATATAATTTGTTGCACTCGAGGAAAAGGCTATCGCTGTCCACGCTTCTTCGAGGTGTCTGCAATTCCACTGCTAACTAGCATCTTTATCTGAAGGCCTGCCAGTTGGCTACTTTCGGTGCGCCGCTCTTCAGTTCGGCAATTCTCCGCAGAATTAAGTGTCGAACCAGTGGCATTATCCATATCCAGTGCCGGTTACCGCTTCGTACCCAAACGTGGCTAAACCTAGCATTTTTACCGCGATCGCACCAGCATGTCTCGCTCTCTTTTTCAAAGTGGTGTCCGTTCATGTTTTGCAATTCTATCGAAGATTGTGATCAGCTTGATTTCTCAGGCTACAACGAGCGCCGACGGGTCCTCCCAACCAGCCGCTTAACACGTCTCCAAGTGTCGCTGCTAAGTCCTTGGTTGACAGTAAAATTTATTTTGTCACCGGGAATTAGTGGCGCTTACTTGGCGCTTCCCGCATCGTTCAAGCAAAAGATCACCCGCGAGCAATCTTTGGTTTACCCCTTTGCGCAGTGATTCTGATAGTACTAACGAATAGCTAAAGTTTCTGGTTCTCAGCTTCCACAGGCCATCTATTTCCATTTTGGGATGCACTAAGGCTGCGCCTCCTGCAGATGACCTGACTGTTTTTTGTTTGTTTTTTCGGCATCTTTGTCTACCTTCCTCAGTACCATCTGTTGCGACTCTTTCACCTGAGTTGGACCGGCTGAGTTTCCGGCCGGCAGTGACTTTGTTGCAGACTTCTCTGCTTTAATTTGCATGCCGTGTCATCTTTGTAGTGTTTAGGGTCCTATTCGTCACCTGGCCTTAATCATGCGTACCTGCTGTTCACCGCCACGCAGAGACCGGTTATTTTTGACACCGGGTTAGGTATGCAGCGTTAATTCATACAGTGTTCCACCCTGCGTGTCGGCGTGAATTACCCGTCATTTTCAGTGCAGCTGTATGGCAGTCATTTTTACCATATGGAAGCTCGGCTGATGTGATTATAGGTCATCACCGGTCTCTTTATGGGGATAATAGCTGTCGCATTCTCCAAACAGCACTGCGGCTGATGCTCGCTTCCCCACAGGCATTCTAACAGTTGTAGGTGGTACAACTCCAATTGAACTGTTACCCAACTATCCATCCTTCAGAGCTATATATATATATATATATATATAGCTCTGAAGATATATATATATATATATATATGACCAGCATAATTTAAACACTTGTGCTGAATTTGCTTTGTTATTTATTTTTTACAGATTGCCTGCCGCCGACTGAGATGTGCTGGGCCACCTTGCCAGTGACCTTGCTAGACAAAATAAAGTGTAGCTCAGTCTTCGGAATAAAGTGGTGCCCCTTCGAAACAAAATTCCTGACTTCAGTCTCAATGCGAGCTCAGTCTCAATGTGAGCTCGAGTCGACTGCTGGTATCGTAACGTGCGCTTAGAAAAAAGGAGACCTCTCGCCTTTCCACCACCGCTGGTACACGACTATTCAGCAGTATCCCATCGATAATTTATTTTAATCATAATTTGTGAGCCTAGAAAAGAAGGCACCGAGTGATGCCACCCTCGAAACAATTCGCGTGTGCCCTTAGATCATAAAAAAAGAGCAAAGTAGGCGCGTCTGCGTTGAATGATTATTTGAAGCTATGCAACGGCCAGGTAAAGGAACACATTTCTCAAATGCCATGTCGTTAGATACGGCAAGGAGGACAACACCATGGAAGATAAAACAAATTACTAGAATCGCAAGGAAAGTAATAGTATCTCGTTTTATTCTGCTTTATGGCGTCTCCCTCCACAGGTATTGCATACCTGGAGCTCTGATCAAACTAGTGTGCGCAACATTACGCACTATTCGCAATGAGAAAATTATAATTTGGGGATATAGCACTGACTTTCGACTTTCATATAGTTGCTTTTGACAGTAAAAACCAAATTGCGCATTGGACTGCTTCGTGATCTGTTCGGGCATGCAGGCAAAATCCTTCCTGCCCCCATCACCCCTTGCCCTATCCGAGGTGAATGGGAGCTGGGAAATTGTCTTACTCGGCTGCCAGAAACTATCGACCCAACATGCCCCGGTTCGACGAACCTGCGCAGCGGTCAAGATCAACGGGATTCCTAACATAGGAGCCTCTCTCTGAAGACCTCGCTATAAATGCAGACAAATAAATGTTTTTCATCATCACCAGAAATTTACTGTGTTTAGTGGCACAATTTAAACGCCGAATGTTTCTGGAGGGCTTTCTTCATGCAAGAGATGATCGGTGAACTGCAGACAGAACGCTAGATGGGTATCACATCTGTTTTTTTTTTTCTTTTGTGAGTTAAATAAAACATGAATTAGCTGCACTTGTCTTATAGCTCTCAACAGCTCTCTTTAGAACAGCGCTGTTTTAAAATAATTTTCAATCAACCCGCTCAACAAGCCACTCTGCTTATTTAGTCATTATTTCATTACTTTGAAGCTTGTTATAAGAGAACGCCTTTGTTCTGCTTGATCAGAGTGAGGGTTTTTTTTTCTTTTTTCGACCAGCACTGAGAAAATTCAGATAACGTGAGAAATTCTGGCGAACTTTATTCTTCTTCCAGGAACCGCACCACAACTTGTATGTATATCGCAAATTGTGTTCGAAAATACGCGCATCACACCCAAAGCTGGCGGTCCCAACTTTCGCTTTTGCAACGAAAGTCACTAACAAGGTCCTGTTCATTCTTTTTTACTTATACTTTGTATAGAAAATCATGAAAGTGTCGGTGTGCTTTCCTTTCTGCAAGGTTTCTTTTTTTTTTTTTTTTTTATACATGTCTGGTCAGAAATAGACAAAGAAAGTTGTGCGGAGAGTGCTTACGATTAATTTCTTGCCAAGTACAATAATATTTATTACATGCATTTTACTCCAAAGCTGAAGAGGAAAGCCGTGGATATCGCGCACAAATTATGTCAGCTATTTATTGACGCCAAAGATGTTCTTGTTTTTCAACGCTTTAAGAAATATAGAAATAAACTGAATTCCGACATACGACAGGCGAAGGACAGTTTATCGCCCTGATAAACTCTGGTGCAAGCTTCGGTTACTCGTAGGTTAAATGCGCGCGTAAGATAACTAACAATGGCATCGAATATTTAGGTAGTCATCTCGCAGAAGAATAGATGCTCTTCATCTTCATCTTCTCTTCATCGTCCAGTTAAGCACGTCATCGACATTATATAACTTATATATAATATATAACTTATCTATCGAATCTACCCCACTTTTCCCTCGAGAATGCAGGTTGCTAGAGTGACAGTCATATACAAAAAAAAAAAAAAAAGGTGATAAAAATAACTTTGGGAACTATCGACCAATTAGTATTTTGCCTGTCTTCTCTAAAGTGTTAGAGAAATTGATCAGGACAAACCGTGCAGCAGAACTGGTCCTTCTGCACCAGAAGGAATATATAATAAAAAAACTTTGAAAATGGAAAACTTGTCTTGCAGTCAAATGCTATCATTTGACTGCACGGATTAGAGGAAAATCATTACTTTTAATTAAATCTTATTAAGCATTTAGAAAACAGTATGTCCAAATAAATGAATATAAGTCAACTCCGTGAAGAGTGTCCAGCGGGGTACCCCGCTGCTATCTAACCTATACATTAATGATATATTAAGTGCTGACAGAAGGGCTCATAATTTATGCTTGTTTTATCTGGCGATACTAGTAGCCGTTTAATAAGCAATGCGAACATAGTCTTGTAACTAATACAAATAAGGTCCAGTAAAAATCGCCTCTCTGTAAATACTAAAGGCAATACTTTTCAGCCCAAAAACAAAAATTGCGGTGAGCTCGAACCGCTATTCTATAACAATGAACAGATTGAAATAGTCGCTTGGCGTAATATTCACTCAAAATATGTTGTGGTACAACCATATATGTAGCCTTAAAAGCATATATGTCGCGTTTCAGAGGTTGCCTCCCGCAAAAGGTAAAACTGTTGCCGTTGGCAAGGTCCGGTTTGTGTTGATGTTCGCCCTTTCGGTCTTTGTGTATGGCTGCGCATGTGATGCACGATGTTACATGTGACATAGCTTATAACGAAGGTCCAAACTAATATGAAGAGGAGGATGGGGATATTTTCCTACTCAATCGACACCGCACTATACTTTTCAGCGATCGACATGTCTGGTGCAAGGTGGGCACACCGTATGCACGAGTAGGCTCAGATAGTCCGCGTGCGCAGCGACGGCCAGATAGTTTGCCCATTGTATGTCATTGTAAATACCGTGTAAATAATCTGGCTGAGTCTATGTAAAACCTGTAAGTCGGAGGAAGACAACGGGAAAGAACATCCTTACCTTCACTCTTTCTTTTGTTCACGTGTGTCCAAACAATTCACGCTGACGTACTTTTTCAGATTTGAACCAAGCAACCCAAGTGATGTTAAAGTCTCGGAACAGTGTATTTGAAAAACATGATTTTATTATTCCTTTACTCTTTAACAAGATCTCGGTGTCTCTGTGGGTCGCCTCTTCTCATTTCCTTCTTATAATTTTGAGATTTCCTTATTTTTTTTTTTTTAAAAAAAAGGACGTACGCTGCAGACAAACTGAACTTGGCCTGTATCGATGAGGATACAGCGTTCTAATCAAAAAGTGACCACTGTCACCAAAAACGACGGTAAACTAAGCTTGAAACATGATCGAAACAAACCATTCAGAGGCGATCGATCGGTCTGATGCGTGGGAAATTCAATTTATTTTTCACCTGTTCATCTACTCCTATATGATTACATTGCACAAAAAAAAAAAAAGAAAAACATTTGGCGCCACAGTTTTCCTTAAAGCGCGATATTGGATTTACCATTTCTTGTGCGTGCTGTCCGTAGAAAAAAAAAATGTTAACAGTACTGTTTTGAAGAATAAGCGCACTAGAATGTGAAAAACAGAAAGGATAGCAGAAAGGTAGAAGGTTGGTCTTAACAGCAGCTACCATTTCGTTTTCAATGTCGGTAGTGTTCTCCGATGGCCAGTCCACTGCTGATGGCTTCTCCGGGGCGCTAGGCTTAACATTACCGAGGAGGAACTGGTAAGCAGTGGTCTCTGCGCAAATGCAAAAGAGAAGGAATGAATCTGGTCAGCCAGCGCCAGTGCTCGCAAGTCGAGGCACTTTGTACGCACACCGGGACCCACTGTGAAGAGTACATACGAATCAACATTGAATGAAACAATGACACTTCTCAAGTGTCAACTGAAAATGTGGTTTGCTCAGGCTTGAAGCCGTAATCCAGAGGACGTTATAGTAAAAATAAGCTAGTAGAGGTACTGCGAAAAGAGATGTGTCCTCAGACGAGCAGTTAAATTTGTTCTTAATTTTTGTTACGTTATGCTCACACAAGCGGGTATATGACCAACGTGCTTTGTCAACCGCCTTCTGCACCAACCGCAGTAGTTTTTCTCTAGCGGACTAGCTTGTCTACCATTCTTCAGTACGCCCTCAACGAAATTCAGAGAAAATATTATCGCGGCACGAATCCTCTGTAAGTTATATATACCTTGTTTTATATAGCGCTACTGGGATAGTAGACACTAAAGTTGTGTTCCGTGCTACAGGCGTTGCTAAGGCACTAATGCAAGTCATGGTTAAAAAAAAAAGTAAATTGTGGAAAACAGGCTAGAGAACTATCTGATCTTAATCCCTTTCTTCCCGATACCGTCACATCGCGGCAGATACCAAGGAGAGGTTTATTCATATTGAACCATATTTGGGGGTCAAATATTGCTGTTTCTCACACTGAGTCGTCGCCGAAAAAAAAAAAGTTGGCTGTGGTTTAGCTCTGATTAACACTAGTTGAATTGAGAAAGCAACGGCTGCATGGCTACTCTTGTGGTTGTAGCTTGTGGTTAAGCGTTTGGTTTATCTCTATTGTATAGACAAGACACTCTGTTAGGTAAAGACTAGGCTTTTATTCTTTATAACAATGATGACGCTGCGACGATCAGAAAGTAGTGGGTTTTGGTTTCCACTTTGCTGACGACGTGCTGGTAAAGGCGTTTATTGCATCTAAATATGAGGGACACTTAAACTCCGCCTTTAAGGGTATGACGCGATAGCGTAGGCTACCAGCCCACTCATAAAGCCCCGCTTTAATCAAGCCTTAGTGGCCTATAGGGGTAACGTGAATACCAGGGCCCTGGCAAGCTGATTCTGACATAGCCGTCCGATATGAAAGAAGAGGACCGAATTGGCCATTTGTGGATACGGCATGCGAGCATACGCGACGAGCCGAGCTGGCTGGCGTAGTGTTGCTTTCGCAACAAAAAAGACTGGACGCACCGTGCAGTCTTGCTGCTGTAGGGATCCGCCGATGAAATGAACGCGCTATAAGGATTCATATTATTTGACGAGGATCTCATTGTCTTTGTTCACTTCAAAAAGTTTATGCTAATCCCCACGCGAATTCCGAAACAAAATAGCATGCCTCCGTTAAGACTCTATATATCATGTGGTCGACTACTTTTCCACCACAATCACACCATGAATGTGCACATTCTGTTGCGGCTTACCGACACGTAGAACGATCTACCGTCGATGCATATAATTGGAATGTTTATTTTGGCTACAATACTACTGTTTATTGACACTGACTTCGAGACGCGTCCAACGGCAACGTCACACCAACTCGGACTGTTGCAGTACCCCGCAGTTCCGCTGCGTATTCCATGCCACGTTTATGCCCATTCCGGCATAAACGAGCACCGAGCAACTAATAGGTAGCGAACATATCATCTAGCAAATGATCCTTTCAACTATAAGTGAAACGCATGCGTAATTTGTAATTATTCTCTAGAATTGTGTAATTATTCTCTAAAAAATAGACAAGACATCAGTGACAATTTATTTGGCATATTGATCAGCTGCGTTCAAAGCAATGAGCAGCAAAGTATCTGAGGCGTGTAAGTATTTTCGCAGAAGTGATAGCCACGTATGAACCAGTGACCGAAACGGGGAGCTACTTTTACTGATATTAGAGTTTATAAAATACTGGTTGGTGGGGTATGCTTTAAATGATTATGCCATGTAGGAAAGGAGTTTTGCTTATAATTTAATAGCAGAAACTATGTGCGAAACTAAGAGCAATAGAAATCCTTCACTTCTCAGACAGGTGGTCAATCATTTTATTTATTTTCTTTGAACGGGAGGAATACTGGAATAAAAATTGGAAGAGCTTTAAGAGGGCTTTTTGCACAAAAGCTTGCTAGTATCAATCGTTATAGGTCGTATTCCAAAACCCATTTGGATTCGGCACTACAGATGCGCACACTCCACCCCACTCACACTCAGAAGGTTTGGACTAGCACAGGGCCGCAGGTGTATCCTGCGGTGCCATTTATGCCTTCAAGAACGGTCGCTGCACGTACACGTAAAAAAAAAAAAAATAAATAAAAATAAAAATAAAAAATAAAAAATAAAAAAAAAAGACACAACAGAGAGAAGCGCCCACAAAAGAGACGAACCGCGCAGGCCGCTGTAAACACTCTCCCCCTTTCGCATATCGTCTCTGGGGCCTCTCATATGGTGCGCTGTCCAACTGTCGCACATCCGCCCTTCAAGCAGTTGCGGCCCCTGTTCTGCTCTGAGAGGACACAGCACTTTTCACAAAACCTAGGATATCGTCTTTTTTTATATATATTGTCTGCTCGTCGAGTGAGATTCTTTTTCTTTTTTTTTTCCCTTGTGGTGTTAACTGGCGAGCTTCCTTTCTCAGGGCCGGCCGCAAACCAAATCGTTAAATTTTTTTCATTAGCCTTTTGCGGAGAGCGTGCAAAGAGAAACGGACGAGGCACGTATACCTGCACACCATCAGCGCTTGTTCAGAAACAGCCCTTGACTTATCACCGTAGTCAGTGCTCCGTGGCGGCTCGTGCTAATCCTCTTTGCACAGTCCACCGTGAAGGGTCACGGTGGGAACTGAATATCCGCCGCCCCTTCCCTCCCTTGCGAGCGTCGGCAGCGAGAAGCGTTTCGAAGGGTCGTCGGGGACAAAAAAGGAGGACGCAGCTCGCGCATGCTTTGTTAAAAAAAATAATAATTTCCGTGAACTGCCCAGCCGCAAAGCAGAAACGTCTCGTTTTCTTCACCTTTCGGTCTCTGCTGTGCAGCGGCTTTGCCAATGTGTCCACTGACCTCTCAGATTTTTTTACAGGTCCTTCCCAGTATTCGGATGATTCGGCGCGCATGGCCGCCGGTTTACCTAGAACCGAGAACTTCATTTTTCTATGGAAGCGCACAGGCCTGGCAGTGTAGGAACCTCGTACCGCCAGGTCTGCAGATGAGAGGTTCTTGTCAGGCTTCGCTATTTAAGTTTAAGTGGCTTCACCATCACAGTTTACACCTGCCTTTTCTTGTTATCCCTCACCCCGTACTTCCCTTCGCTATCCCTTCCCTATCCCCTTTTCTTTCTAGCCGGGAGCAGCTCGGATGCTTCAGATTTTAGACAGCAGTAGAGTGTTGCGCGGCCACACTCTTTGCCTTCCTTTTTGATTATTCAATAAACCACTATCACCACCACCTAGAAAGTTCTGAACTAATTCACATATTAATAAAATCAGCGGTAACCACATTAAAAGCACAGTAACTATACTAACGCGCAAAAGTTACAAAGGCAATCAGCCATTTCATTCGTTAGGCATAAAAAGTATACAGTACGTAACACGCTCCCTGGCACATTCACGTATGGTAGTTAACAGAAAGATATCGAGCGTAAGAATTTTCGCACAAATGAAAAATATTCTAGGAATTTCTATTCTGCTATTTCTGAATATAGTTTGGAGCAATGTCGCATTTTTGTTCTTTCAGGAGTCTTTCGGTGCTTAATTGTCATCTTATAGTTCCTTTTTAATCTTTTTCCTGCTATGGATGATTTCAATTGCATTCATTTTCCACTCGATAAGAATTAATGTTCAATTCATGTCATTTCAAACTGATATGCTTGAAGGAATTTATATGTACGCAAATTTTTATAAGTAACGAGCAGGACGTAGAGTCAGCAAGACTGCTCAAATGACTTTTATCTGCGGCTACAACTCTCGGATGGAACACCATCAACTTTGAGTGGTTTTCAAAGCAGCGCAGCCGGAAGATTTGCAAGCTTTGAAAGTACAAATAATCAAATAATATTTTTGTTCGATCTTCAACGGGACAGACCAGATCGGTACAGAAATATTCCGAGGAAGACATTGTTTTTCAGACTAAGAAAGCACGCGACTCTCTCTTATCAATATCTAAAGTAGCCCTATGTTCTGCGAAACATGAAGTGTCATGTGCTGCGCAAAACGAAAGAAGCGCTGCTCAGTACCTCTAACCTAAATAAATGATTGGAAATGCAGAATTCATAGGCAATTAAACAGTTAAGATGGATAAGTACCGTATGGAAAATATCATTTTTTTTTTTCACGAATTATTGTACTCCATCAGTTGGTTTGTCCCCCACGCTAGTGCTCCGCCATAGCAGAGTACCGATCGATAATATACGGCTGTTATACCCTTTTCCTTTGAGGAGAATCACAACACGAGGAAGTTAATCCAAGTGAGAAAGTACTGATTAGACAAACAAATGCAACTTCAATTCACGTCGTCGTGTCTTGCTGCATTTATAGCGTTTCTAAAAACAATGAGCGAAAACGTTGCGTACAGAAACAAGGGCTATTGGGTTTTTTGTTTGTTAAAAAAAAAAGCCTAAGAAAACACGAATTATACAATATTTTACTGACATCACACAACTTTTGCCTGGATGTTAGTTCAAAGAGTGTCGTCTCATTTGTACTGTCCGAGTATCGAAAAATATAAAACAGAACAATGAGATATCTGTTTAAAATGTGATGAAGCAACGCGGCCCGCAAACGTTTCTTAGTAGAAAACTTTTCACGTGCCGGAGGGCGTGTACGGAAACGTCCTGTAGAGAAAGCCTTTCTGCCGATAATTATCAGGATCTCCGGAATATAGGATCTGTCGGCCATAGTAAAGGTTGGTCGATTGCGCTCTGTAACATTTGCGCGATGGTACTTTAATCTTGTCCAGCCTATCCGTTTGATCTCAGTTTGTTTCCTGTGCACAGCTGCTGACACACAAACTCTCAGTGGGAATATACTGAGAAATAAACATCTTTCACGCTGCAGCATGCTTCATTCCAAGGACGCGCGGGATCGAATCCCGGCTACGACGGCCGCTTTCCAGTGGAGACGGAAAGCAAGGCGTCCGTCTACTGTGCGCAGTCAATGAAAATAAAAAAAAAAAAACACAGATTGCTGAAATTTCCGGAGCCCTCCACTTTGGGACTTTAAACCTCATAAACTAAACCGATTATTCCAGTTTGGTCCACCTTATTTACAAATCAGCCGGGTCTCCTTGGCCCGAATACAAAATTACCATCAGAATCTTTCATTAGACTATGTATTCGCCCCACACCACGTGTCGACGTGACAGAGCACAACAATGTCACCCTCCGCAGCCAAACCTTCTATCGTTCAGTCGCGTCACAGAAAGAAAGGCAAGTACAGCGTGGATTCGTTTATACCCCCAAGGTTTGAGAACGCTTACAGGTGGATTTAGCTTGGATCCTTCCGACACTGCAGACTCGCAACGTACTGACCTGAATCTCACTCGGAAATGACCGTCATCAATAAATAAACAAACAATTAAATAAATAAATAAAGCATCTTGATTCTGGAACCGAAACAGAATAGATGATTTTTTAGATTTCAAGATCGGCGCCCTATACTGCAGTTGAACCGTGAGCCCGCATCAGCACCAGTGCACGCTGTAGTTAAGAAAATCGGTGGTTTTTAGCAACGATATTCATACGCTAACACTGAAAGCAACTGTGCTAGTCAGTGGCAGCTAGATACATCTGAAAACCTGTCGCTTTTAGAAGCATATCTATAGCCATGCTGAAAATCCGTGCCGCTGACACTGTGAATGAGCTCACCTCTTGCAATGCGTGGGTCGGGGTGCTGCGTACGGAGGTGGTCGTCAATTACAGGTTACAGGGTTCTATATACGCTGTCGGGTCTGATCGAGAAGTCGAGTAGTGGTTGAGTCGAGTCAACTTCAGCTCGGGGGGTGGGTTGACTCGAGTCCACCCCTCTGCAGGAAGCATGCTAACATGGTCGAGTTGAGTCGTGGCACAGTGGGAAAGTAGGACAGTACGTAAAACGCTAGAGGTGCGCGAAAAAAAAAAAAAAAAAAACACGGAATCAGCTGCCATCTGCTACAGTTTTTCACCTCGACGCGAGGCACCACAGTAATTGCTGCTCGTCGGGTCGGGTTGATGTAAACCCGGTAGGGGTCGGGTCCACTCAATTCGACTCCTCAACTCAACTCGCCGAAGTCGGTTCCATGTGCACGGGGCTGTAGAAAAGTAACGAGATGTGTCAGATTGCTCTAAAAGGATCGTCAGGCACGGGAAAGGACAGCCGAGTTAAAGAAAGCAGGTCAACCGACCATTCAGCAACCTTCAGCATCTCTTACGCGCCATAAAAATGAGTGGTTTTTAAAGCAAGTAATTACGTTGCTGTTTTTTTTTTTCCTTTTGATGGAAAACATTATTAGAACCACTCGTTTCGAAATTATTAGGTAGAATTTACCGTTTGCTTTGAATTCTCTTGAAACCCAAAAACACCATTCGCGCACCAGGTTCGGGTGCCCTTCATTTGATAAAGTTATATAAGTACATACAATCTGAGAAAAGAGCCGCTTTAACACCAGTCAGGATTCCAATCTTTTGAGGTGTTTAGCTTTTGTGGTCAATGACGAAGATACCATACATCACGCAGCTGCTACATAAAACTCGCTAGCGAATTCACTATCGCGATCAAAGGAAATGCTAACAGCGAGGCTACTACCCACTCCACTCGATTTCTTGTCACCACGCTTATGCCTAGTTTGTAATGAAAATACACTACAGTAATCTATGGTATAATCAGGAACGTCTATAGCATGTTTTCTTTTTTTACCACTCTAGTACGAGCGCAATGAAAAAAAAAAACAAGAAAAAGATACAAATAATATTACTGATTTAGCGCATTAATAAGCGAAAGTTGGTTTGGCACTCATGGCTGAGAGGTGCTGAAAGGTGGGCCAATTTTGGCGCCTCAAGGGCTCGTTTTGGTGCCTCTGACTAGCGAAACAAGCGAAACAAGTCTGCAAGTGAAACAAGTCTGACGCATAGTCAGACTTGTTTCGCTTGCATTTCCGGTTAGATCGTGTTCCCGGAAGATAATGTCGGTCAGGTGGATGCAAGCGACAATGACGGTAGGCCTGGAAGAGGCATATTTATAGACGTTTCATGCATATTGAAAGTCAACTGGGCATATAAAATTCACCTCCACCAATATTTCGAATATCCTGGCATCGCACGATATCTTCTTTTCTTTGCAGCGGTACGGTGAGCCGCGCCTTGTTCGCGGTTCTCGTTCTTGTCCGAAGTAGCGGCCTATCTTGTGGTATCTCAAACGTAGAGTCACGCATCAGCTTCCGCTCGTCTGTCGTCGACTTCTGATATTGACAACGTTCAGAGGCATTGACATCCATGACGTCAGCTGACAAGAGACGAAGCAAAACGCTCACTACAATGACGTCATCGAGTTGTTCTTAGGCTTCGATCGAGCAGCGATTGCTGCTCGCAAACAACTGTGAGCTACTGCTCATTTGCCGCCACCGTAACCACGAATGGAAGCGTAACAGATTCCATAAGGCGTAGGGCATTAAAACGCCACGCAATGGCCACATGTGTTGCTAGAGCACTCTCGTTTTTATAGGGTGTGACATTCACACTGTTACTGTACGTCCTCTGTTTAAGGTGATAAATATTTCTCTTTAAAATGCGAACAAAGGGCGGAGTACGTAGGCGCTACGCCATTTTGAATCTTTCATCGCTCCTGCACAACCAAGTGTTTGCTTCGCCACAGCATAAGCTTACTTGTGGAGAAGCATTCTTTACAAAAATCTGGTTGAACTTTGACGTTTGATTATGAAAAAAAAAAAAATGCAATACACATCGTTTAAACTGAGCAAACGATGATGAGAATGCCTGACAGCTAATGCCGCCAGGAATGATGTCAGTTACGTATAAGGCCGCATGGCAACAACTAAGTACGAATAATATGTGCGGATTTAATTAAGAGCGTTGATGGCAGCGGTGGCGTCTCGCTGCACAGAGGACTGCTTCTATCCGCCATTTCTTATCTCTTACATCTGAACCGTGCAGAGTAGTCTTTTTGCATGGCGTGTCTTCCATCCTGTACAACCAAGTGTTGGCTTCGCCACAGCATAAGCCTACTTGTGGAGAAGCACTCTTTGCAAAAATGTGGTTGAAATTTTGAGGTTTGATTATATAAAATTCGCTACACATCATTTAAATTGAGCAAACCTCCACCTGGAGGCACCCGTGACTGCATTCACTTTTGTCTACAAAGCCAGATCCGCATGGGCACCATGCATACTTCTATGAAATGAGTCGAGGTTTTTTGTTTTGTTTTTTGCTCTTCTGTGATATGATACTTTTTGCCTCTTCTGCTGCTGTTGTCAGACCAGTCCGGTATGGCATTTGAAACCAAAACAGACACACGTGAGAAGAGAAATTCGATTGCAAGTTATTTAGCGGCCATAGATAAATATCATACCGTGACTCATGCACAGTTTTGCCTTACGCATTTCATCCAAATAATAAAATAAGAACCCAAAATTAGATTTTTATGCACCTATAACATTACCTGTACCAACCATTTTCACTTCCATAGCTCTCTGCGTTGTCCTCAACTTAAGTTGAACCCATTTCGTTAGCCTCCGCATCTCAGCCCCATAGGTGAATACCGGTAAGATGCGATGTGACTACGCAGGCAGCAGTATCTGCTAATGTATCGATTTTCACGAAATGGAACCACGAGGTGACGGCGAGAGGAGCTATATATCGTAGGAGGATCAGCGCGCGCAGAATCGCGTCGTTGACTTGTCATGTTTCGCCGACAAATTCACGTGGCTGGAAGTTTTAGTCAATAACATACAGAATAGGGGATCTGCTACATGGTTGTTTGCACGATAACGAGGTACATCAGCCGCTAAACGTCCAGACAGAGGATGCGAACAGTTGTGCGCATGCTGTATTGGAAATTGTGAAGCTCCATCGGAGTGCAGTGTTTATTAGGCACCGGTCTTATATTAAAAAAAAAAAAAAAAAAGAAACAATACCAAGCTTCTGCACGCACGCGTATTCGCACGACGTACTATGGAACGGCAATGAACGAGGCCGAGAGCCGGGCGCTGTAACAGGTTGAGCCTAGCCCGCGCTGGACTCGAAAGCATCCTGCGGCGGCTGACGCTTGCAGAGTAATGACATCGCAGATGTGTTTTACCTCCGGAAGTAATATCAAACTCTTTCATGGATGCGTATTTGATCAGTGTATTAAGGAATGCATTGGAGCAGAAACGAGGACTTTGCCGTGTGTAGCTACGCTGATGCCGCCGTTCGCAAGAAGTTTTGGCAGTGCAGTATCCCTTTACGAAGTAAAATTGGAATGTAAGGAGCTTGGACAAGTCGATCGTCCATTGTTTCATCCTTTTTTGCTCTGAATGCGAGAAAGTTGCTCGGAAATCCCAGCACAAAACAGACGCAGAAACTCCTTTTTGTGCTGTGCGATGTCAGCGCACGTTAAAAATTTCCAGGTGGTCGAAATTACTCCGTAGCCTTCTACTGCGGCACCCCCCCCCCCCCTCTCTCTCTCTCTCTCTCTCTCTCTCTCTCTCTCTCTCTCTCTCTCTCTCTCTCTCTCTCCGTTTTCTGTCCCGCCATGCGGAAGTCGAGAATTTATTGCAGTCTGCTACTGACATCATTGCCGAGTATGCAGCTGTCAGGGAGCTCGCGTGCTCGCCGCAAAAATCGGAACTCTTTGTATACAATCCAAAGCATCGCCGATGCAAAACATCGACGAAGAGGTGGCAGGTAAAGAAGTACCGAAGGTGGATCCGATTAGAATATTAGTATTGATTCTCCAAGCCAATGGGTACAATGAAGAGGTCATAAAGAAGCTCGAGCATCACGCGATAGACTCTGGGCGTTATTAAACGCATAGCAGTCAAGGGCACAGGACTTAAAGAGATAAACTTCATGAAACTAATACAAGCGTGCGTGATTAGCAGAATTAGCTATGCGATGCCATACTTGGATACCAAACTGGCGGAGAGAAACAGGGTAGACGCCCTGGTATGCAAAGGCATAAAGAGAAGACTAGGGCTACCTATGTGTACCTCAACGGAGCGACTGCTCGCTTTGGGAGTAGTTCATAATACGTGGAGGGAGTTAGTAGAGGCAGTTAAAATATCTCACATAGAGAGATATAGCGCGACGAATACGGGAAGAGTAATTCTTGCGAAAGTAGGAATAAACCCGGAGAAAGAATTGAGAAAGAAAGTGGAGATATAGAGGGAGATAAGGAACTTCTCGGTAGTCCCCCCACTTCCTAAAAATATGCATCCGGAATTTAATAAAAAAACGAAGGGAGAAGTGAGCTGAGGCCTTAAAGATAAGGTTCGGAAACATGGATGACAGTGAGGTAGTCTACGTTGATGCAGCCAGAGGCCGACTCGGGGCGACGGTGGCTTCGGTCGTAAACGGCCGAGGAGCGCCAATTTCCGCTGCGGCTATCCGGGCACGCAATATAGAGGCTGCGGAGGAAGTGGTGATCGCTTTAACTTGCGCATGAACGAAAGCGAAATTCATCATAAGCGACGTAAGACTGCCATTAAAAATTTTGGAAAAGGCAGGATCTCGCCGGAGGCGGCAAATATCCTTAGCCAACAACCAATTAACAGGAAAATTCAGATAATCTGGACACCCGCACACGCTGCCGTCCCTGGCAACGAGGCGGCCCATGAGAAAGCTCGAGCACTCAACTTTCGGGCAGACATGGGACCCCTTCGACGACTGGGGTATACCGAGGAGCGTTTGCTAAATTATGGGGAAATAATCAACCATTATCGATTGGCACGCAGGCTGGTACTTCACCAGACCCAAAATTGAATAACAAAGAAGCTGCTGCATGGAGGCGCTTGCAAACTAATACGTTCATGAATCCGGTCTTGGCGTGCCATGTGTACCCTGAGACGAGAGACCATGAAAGATGTAGTTATTATGAGGCGAGAGGGACCCTCGATCACATGATATGGAAATGCCCGCACTCTCCCGGGGTGGGACAAAATATAGTTGGTAGAGAGAACTGGGAGACTTGGCTGCAAAGCTAGGACCCTGAGCTCCAGCGGAACGTCATCCACCTGGCGGAGAAGGCTGCCGTGGGCCAAGGCTTGCCAGCCAGCCTTTAACGAGGCGGCTCCCGTCTCCCAGGCCTACGTGCTTGTGGTGAGGATGATCGGCTTCTTATGGTGGAAAATAAGTTTTATTGTGAAAGCAATACTACTCTAGGTTTAGAGCCTTCAGCGTAGCGCAGCCGGTAGCCACGTCTTACCCATGTGACGCTGTGACGTCACACCCCACGTGGGCTGGCAGCAGCTGCCAACTTGGGTCTCTCGTTTCACATGGGACGGTTATGTCAGAATCAGCCTGCTAGGACCCTGGCATTCACGTCCCCCCTATAGGCCACTAAGGCACGTTCATACGGCTTGGTTAAAGCGGGGTTTTATATGTGGGCTGAGGAAGAAGAAAAAGAGAAGAAGAAGAACGCTCGGTCATCCGCAGCTAATGCTTTCGCTCAATATTTGGTTCAGCAGCGTTGAACCCATGTAATTTTTTTTTCAATCAAATCCTCCCTTCTCATGCGGCTCGGTTTAGGTGTCCACGACAAGAGTGTGACAGATACTGCGCCTTTCTTTTCCTATGTATTATTATTATTATTGTTATTATTATTATTATTATTATTATTATTATTATTATTATTATTATTATTATTATTATTATTATTATTATTATTATTATTATTATTATTATTATTATTATTATTATTATTATTATTATTTGGAAGCCCTGCAGCTCTGGAAAATCCAGCATACTTTTCCACACAAAACCAACCGAGCGCGTATAGGCTCGCTGGAAACGGCTGGCGATGAAGGCACCTGAAATTGGCTGTGGTTTGACCAATGGCCATCCGAGTAGAAGTGCGGAAGCAATTGCAGAAACTACCAAAAGGGAAGAATTTCCAGCATAGCTCTTCAAATCCTCCGTCGCACCACAGCTCACCAACTCCCAGACACCTACATCATATGGACTCCGGGACACACCCACTTGGAAGGAAGCGAGGCCGCCAATGCCTCAGCCCGAGGATGTGCTAACCGGGCACCACTTCCAGAGGGATTTCGGAGAACACAGGATGTACCCAAGAAATATACTGATATCCTCCTGCATTACAGACTTGACAGAAGAAAATATTCCCCACCTCACAAGAAACTAACCAGAGAAGAAGCAGTCACCCTCCGAAAAATCCAAACCAACAGCCACGTCCACGGTACTTTAATACACAGAATCTCGCCCACCACCTACAGGTATGAATGCGCATTTTGCAACGTACCAAACACCCTACGACATATGGTGTAGGGATGCAAGGAACCAACTGGTACTATAACCACCACGGCCATAACCGAAGAGCAGTGGGAGACTCAGCTGTCAAGCCTCAGCCTGGAGGATCAGCGTAGTCTGGTCAACCGGACTCGGAAGATGGCTCGGGTCCACGGCTTCCTGGACTGAGGAGGCTGCACACCTAGGGCTGAATATTTCACGCCTGCTCCGAATAATGTTTCTATCTCTCGCTCTTTATCTCTGTAGGGAAAAAATGGAGTAAATCGACTTGCGGAAAAAAAAAAAAAGGGACAGGGAGAGGATAGAGATGAGGATCTGCAGGGGCATGGTAACAGGTTATATTTGGGCATGGAAATGAGTACATTTCTGCTGAATTAAGTGTGAGTGTGGTCGGTTACATAATTATTATTGTGTGTATTGTATATAAGACCGATCGCCTGTCAGGATAAGTTTTTTTTTTTCCTTGCAGTTAACGTGTTGCAGCACATTGAACGGGTGGCAGGGCAAAATAGCAATGCGGCACGGTACAACTAAAGTGGCTGGCGAAGAGAGTTTAGCAAGGAAATGCATGTTGGCATAAGCGAAGAGAACTTCCTATTTAATAAACTGATGCAATCCACACACAGTACAGTGTTTCTGCCCTTACTTCAGCAGACAAGCCGCTCAAGTGCACAGCGCTACTCACGATTTCGACCATCGGCTCTATACCCAGGCCTATATCTATACATGTAATGGTCTACATATCTATTTCAATAAAGTTTTCAGTAATATAATCTTTGTTTTGATACAAACGCAAAGTTAATTTTATTCAAAGTGGACGAGAACTACAGACAAAAATCACTGGTGAGTGGTGTAGTTTAGGGCTAGTCAAGAATATCATGTGCTAGGATGAAGGAAAGAAGCCAACAGTCGGCGAGGCCATGTATTATAATGAGCACCCTCATTTTCCCTTCATTTATCTGCATGCGCTAGGATGGTTATTCTTGGTTGCGCGTAGTTTATCTCTAGTTGACATATCTGTTGTGTGTAGCTCAATTGGCTGGGGCGACAGAGATTGGAAGCCCTATAAAGTGCTCCGCTCGGGTTCCAAGGGTCTCGTAGGGTCCCATTTCCTGACCTCACAATACCCGACGACCAATCTGGAAAGGTCCGTGTCACCTTTCGGAGACATGCTTGTGATGAGTATCAGACGCACGCACGCACGCACGCACGCACGCACGCACGCACGCACGCACGCACGCACGCACACACACACACACACACACACACACACACACACACACACACACACACACACACACACACACACACACACACACACACACACACACACACACACACACACACACACACACACACACACACACACACACACACACACACACACACACACACACACACACACACACACACACACACACACACACACACACACACACACACACACACACACACACACACACACACACACACACACACACACACACACACACACACACACACACACACACACACACACACACACACACACACACACACACACACACGTGCGCATTGAAGAACCCAAGACAAAATGGTCGAAATGTCCACTACGGCGTCTCTCATAGCCTGAGTCGCTTTGGGACTTCAAACCCCCCAAAACAAGTCGCACACGCACGTACATACACACATATGTACGCACACACACGCCGAGGCTCATTTGAAGTCGGCTTAAGTCGTTTGTCTACCGCGTTTAATAGAACTGCGGATACGCAGTAGCCGTTCAGTTACCATTTGTGGCTGCTTTGAAAGAGACTACGCATTTTTCCAAAAGTCGCTGGATATCTTCTTTTATTTACGCCTCTAAGAAGACAGCGCGAAGTCGCTGTCAGTCCCTTTGTTGGGGTTTAGTGCAATATCCTGGTGTTTAAGGGAGCAATTTCAAAAATTACAAATTTAGGATGATATGATAACTATATATATAATTGAACAAAATTTACTAAGAAACTTCACAATTAGCCCAGTCTGGAACTGACTGTTGGTTTCTACCAATAGCGATTTCATAGCCGAGAACAGCGTGGTGACATAGCAGTTTTCTAAATAAAAAAAAAGTATGAATCCCTGCAGCGCGAGCAAACATCCTATTTAGAGGCATTACAAAATAATTATCGGTGTACCTATCCGCTCAAAGCCAAAATCGACGGGCGAGAAGTTCCGTTCAAATCTAGAATTTGCTGGTGGCGTGTTGCTTGGTGCGCCCAATTCGAAGTGCGTGCACTTTAGTACCAGGGCGAATACTACCATTTGTTTTTATGTATTCGGAAATAGCGGCGGCATAGTTGGCTATTAATAACCTTTTGTTGTAACTATCAATGAAGGAAAAAAGTTCATTCCGTAGTACAAAAGCGCAAGGCACATATAATTCACATTGCATCACCTTATCAGAGCCGTTGTATCAGAACTAAAAATCCGGTCACCCCTCAAGCTTCCAGCTTTAGTTTGTCACGGAAAAATAAGGCACATTTACTTGTGCTGTAGGCCTTTAGAAATGCCATTTCGTTCCTTTCAGTAAAAAAAAAAAAAGACAGAAAATCGGTACCGGCTTTTCTGTAACATTAATAAACTCATTATTGACGACGACCTCCAGACTGTGCCAACTAAAAAGTTAATTCGTAAATTTAAGGCAATTATCATATTATCAATGCCTGGCGTACACTGCGACTGCAAGTTTATTCTTGTATCTTTCCTTTTTTCTTCTTTTGGATCACTCACCCTATATGTTACTCTTCGAATTTTTTTTCACTGAAACGCCTGGCACTCTTGCCCGTGCACCCCATTGAAAACGTGACACGTGCAAATATTTTGTGGGGTATTTACAGAATATTAACTTTCCATGAGCAACTTCCAGAAACGTCTTAAAGAGATCGCAATAAAGATTTTTTTTTTCGCATGGGCAATTCTCCGCTCTCACTCAGTTGCAGTTGAGAAAGACATAGCTTAATTACTTATGATGCAATAAATAAATTACTTCTGGAATATGCGAGAACTGGCAAGACTGCATGGCACCGCGTTTTTCAAGAGAAACCCTCGGGGCCACTCCTTGTTCGATCATATAGGGAGTGTACTCTGACAAGGGGGTGCTCGCGTTGTTGAAGGAATCTCTATTTTTTTTTTCACCTCTATTTCTAGGCCAGAGCACCAGGCGGGTAAGTTAGGAATGATTTAGCACAGCGTGATTCGCGATCCACTGTCGTGATACGTCTCAGTTGCCTCTGCGCAATGGAAGGGGTGTGCGACGGGTAGTCTTCTGCGCATGCGCAGCTGGCTCCTTTGGAGATCAGCTTGCGGTAGAGGATCGTGCTATGCTAAATCTCTGTTTTAATATTCTCCTTCGTTAAGGGCTGTCTGCGAGACAGAGGCATCTTCCTCTCCTTCAACGTCCCCTTCTTCCTCTTCATCTTCCAGCCCTTCTTCTCCTTCGTAGTCGTCCTCCTCCTCCTCTTCTCCTGAGTCGTCGAGGAGGGGCGTGGTCTCGTCCTTGTCGCCTCCGGCGCTGGTGGCGCCGTCCGCGCTGCTCTTTTCCTTGACCTTGGCACGCTCGTCACCGGGAGCCGACATCCTTTCGGAGTCGCAGGACATCTGAGGCCTCCGCATGAACAGGTAACCAATAGAGTAGGTAATCTGCACCAAAGCACGCGAGGAGCTTCAGTCAGTTGCTGCAGCCCCCTTCCCGCCTCCTCACCACCCCTCCATAGATAACAAACGCGCAACACTCACGCGGACTGCAGACACTCTTTCCTCACCCATTACCCTATCCCACTATCATTCCATTTCCCCACTCCTGCCTGTGCCCTTTGCCCCAAACCCTTTTGCCTCTTCCTTCCGATCTGTCCAGCAGACCCTCGCCCGCGGACGCAAGAATCAGTGTTATATGAACCTTAGCGGCATAAGTTATTGAGTGCAATGGAGTCGCTCGGAGACCTAGCGGTTGCGTGCCTTGTATTTTTTCATACCAAATAAAGATTTTCTTCTTGTTCTTTTTTTTTTTTTTTTGCTTTTGCCTGTTACGTGCCTGGTGGCCGTTGGTGTGCGCTCGAAGAGCCCGCCTGCCTCGAATGGCGAGTGAGATGGCCGCATTATTTCTTGAACAACTTCGACGATAATCGCGATTTCGGAATATTAAGAACTGACACGACTAATGCAACCAGATGCCTGACTCCAATAACTGAGAAACTAGCAATTAGAACTTAGTTCACCAGCTGAGCCATTAACATCGCCCATGTGCTTTTTAACTTCCACAAATGCTTTAAAATCAATCTTCGTAGTTACAAATCCTGTCCCAAAAAATAGTGGAGAAATTCGCTGAAACCCATGGCGTAACGTCACCGCAACTAGAAGCAGCTGCTTCAGCGCTCGCGAAAACGACCTAAGCAACAACTAAGCATGCTGCGAGTGGAATTGTGCCTGACCTTTTTTAGCTGTTGTCATTGATTAGAAAGAAAAAAAAGATATTTCATCGAATAGCCTCACCTAAAAATGAGCCGCGGTGGCTCACTGCTTAGGGCGATCGACTGCTGAACCCAAGGACGCGGTATCGAATCCCGGCCTAGGTGGCCACTTATCGATGGGGGTTGAAAGCCAGGCGCCCGTGTGCTGTGCGATTTCAGTGCACGTTAAAGGACCTCCAGTGGTCGAAATTCCCGGAGCCCTCCGCTACGGCGTCCCTCATAGCCTGAGTCGCTTTGGGACGTTAACTCGCGTAAACAATAAACCAACCTAAACATATTTATAGAAATTCTGATCGAGTGAAGAGATGTTTTGGTCAGTGGTCGGCCCCTTTAAGCCAAGAAGACTAAACGTACGGTTAACCTTTCCAAACTAAATATTCTAATAGGAACTACAGCTGTAAAAATCACGAAATGTGCAAGAAACGCGCGATGGTCGCAAACTGATTAAATCGCACAACAGCGAGAGAGCTTGTGAGGCTCGAGCCGACACTCAAAAGTTCGTTTTTCTTTTCTTTTTTTTTTTTAACCATAGTGGCTAATGCACAAGAAAGACGCACACGGAAACTATGGGGACAGGACGCACGCTAGTTTGTCTGTCCCCCTTGCTTTACCTGTGCGTTTTTCTTGTGCTCTAACCACTATGCCAGAATCTGTTCTCCAACTAGCCCAATTAAGACCGTTTTTAAAAGCACATGATTTTTACGTTGGGGCCCGTCACGATTAAAAGCTGTGGTTTAATTGCAATAATAATCACTAATACATTAACGACAAATGAAGCCTCTGTTATTTCCATTATTGCGCATAGGTCTTGAGAAAGGCTTTGTGGAAGCTGAACTGCCCAGGTAGCATCCAGCCGATCCTGTAATCCTTGTAACTTGGAAGCGAATATTGCAAATATTTTCTGCCCCGAACAATATGAGGAATAGTCGTGCCTCGTTAGTATGTCCCCCATTGATATGGACGACTCGAATTGTGGACAGTATTTTTGGGACCAAAATGTTCCAATGCATTTTTCCTCGTCAATATGGAAACTCGCTGTCTGGACTCTGGACAGTAGAGAAGAGAAAAATTCTGATGAAAGCATATTGGGGTCTGTGTATTTTTGCCGAGTTAATATTTCCGGCAATTTCATTTCCTGCACTTTTAGTGAGTGTCATCAGAAGAATGCAATTAGGAAGTGCAAATGACTAAGTAATGCCCCTTTTATTCCGATTTTTTTTTCTTTTTTTACAATTGTGAAGTTTTCCAGCCAATGCACTTACCCTTTCCCATATTGCATGAATGGCTGTGAAGAAAACACTCTCTGCAGCTTGTGCAAAGTTTGTGGATTGTAAGCAGTTGCAACAGAAGCTACGTAATTTATAAATGAGACGTCATTAAGCGTGTCTATACACCATAAGACGCATCAGGTTGAACTGCATTATTCTAAGCGTAGTAGTGACCGGAATAATGGGCTTGTAGTTCCCCAAATTACGACTGATTTCAGCTTCTATGCACAAAAGCGGACCATAATTATAGCCTTTTATTTTCTAATATTTTCTTTTCGCGATTCATTATTACGGACGACTCGCTTTTTGGGCGATTTTGTTCGGGAACCAAAGTGCACATATTAAAGAGGCACGACTATACTACGCGCCCCATTCCAACGGAATGGACAGTCATTTTGTTTGCACGCACTGCACGGTATCAAGCACAGGGCCATGAGATTATTCACCAAAAGTCCAACTTTAAGTCGCTTACACATACTGATAGCTATCAGAAGGGGCTAGATCATGGATTTTTTACTCGTGGAGACAAAAGACAAACAGCGGCTAGCTGGTATACCAAGGCACTCATACAGCAATCATAGCGCCGATTAATGTTGTACTCACCACGAAAGCAAACACTAAAATCAGTAAGAGGCTGGCGTTGCTGCTCCCAATTGTCTTGAGAAACATGCTGCCAAACGAAGACCCAAATAAGGCACTGTAAAAATGAGCAGCAGCGTTAGAGTGCAATGGATATTTAGCCAAGGAAAATGTTAATGAAGAAGCTATAACGAAAAAAAAAAAGGAGATTTTTTTCTTTTTTTTTTTTTGCATGTCCTTCAAGTGCTGACCAAGACGAAGCTTGAAGCAGACTTACGTTGAAGGCAAAACCATTGCGTACGGCTTCATGTGGCAGATTTTTCAGTTTTATTGCTTCACCTACATGGCCCACAAGTCGTACCTCGCGTAAGAGTTCATGCGTTGAGAACCTGAAAAAGGAAATCGATACAGAGTTTGTTGTATGAAGGTTCTCACAAAGTTTATTGGTGCAGCAGCCATGCAGTAACTGTATACCTTGTCATAATAACTTTCGAGACACCCTATTTAATTTTTTTTCTTCCTTTAAATTAAATTCCTTTACGTATGTGCGTCTATATAACCACTCGATACTGGTAAAACAAGCGGCTCCAAACTCTTATAAGCAGCTTTTATCATTGCGCTCCTTTAAGATCAGCGCAATATCGTGAAATTAGTAAAAATGCTTTTCGTTAAGTTTTATAAGTTACTCGAGCATTAAACTATTCTAACAAAAGGAAGACGATGCATGCTCACGTTCAGTACCTGAAGCCACCGTGTTGTGATCATCCAGAAAGCGCGCAGAAGCAACCGCAACGAAACGAAAGCGTCGCGCCGGTCAAGGTGTCGGTCAGTGTACCGCCGCCGCTTGCGAATGAAGTGTGCGACCGCGTGACACACATTGATTGTTTCCCAAGAGAATTCATCGACCTTAGCTACGGTTGCTATAGGCCAAAATAAGCGAGAGGCCGTCCCCGAATCAATGAAGAGCTCCGACTGTGAACGCACAGCGCTCCAATGTCGCACGTCAGTAAAGCGTGTTGGCAGCAGCTGCAGAGCTTGCGCTGATGTGTTGCGTTATTACGCGCATACGAAAGTCTCAAGGTAAGTGCGGAAACCTTTCTGGATCTTCTTCTCCGCATCCGTGTAGTGAACGATACGAACGGGTGCAAATATGTTGACTAAGTCAAGTTTCCCGCTGAAGTGACGTATACGTGACCGACGCGCGCAACTGGCGCGTTCGTGAAGCAAACAATGCCACGCCAACAAAACAGAAACCGACACCGACGACACGTGTACATACAAAGAATGACGTGCTTGGCTCAATTTCGGCCTTATACGTAGTTGGTGCTAGCAACACTGGCAAATTTCCATCAGCTGGCAAGATGGCCGACTGGAAGGAAAAAATCTTACACTACGGTAAACGACTAGAGCGAAATCAGAGCGATGAAAAGGCGAGTCTCGGCTGCTTTTGACACGCATATTACAATTAGTTATTCCTTTACTCTTGGCCTGTTGGTTGACGCTGGGTTCGCTGGAGACGTGTTCAGTAGCTTGTTTCAAAGATCGGCTTCGCCGCAGCTAGCTTAGAGCCCGCAGCAATTAAGAGACGTCAGCTGTCCGCACCCGCGCACAGCGATCAAAATCATCGAAAATGAAAATAAATAAAAAGGGAAACTAAAGTGTAGGTTTGTCAAGGCGTGTTAACTCATCACTGGTCACAAGCGCGCGCTTGAGCCAACACTGTTTCGAGCTGGTTCACGACGTGGAAACTATCGACGCAATCAGCTTCTAGCGGGCGACTACCGTTTAGTTTCCTTCGGCCTAAATACACAAAACCGCCGTTTGCTTTTCCCCTCATGTTTGTATAAGCTGTATAAGGGGCTATTGGCCAAATAAAAATTGTTTCGGCAAGAACGAAAGTAACCGGTAGTTCTAAATAGCCGCTGGCGATGCCGAAATTACGTCGGAGAGCATGTTCTTCCATGTTTTTCTTTTATTCTGCACAGGTTTTGGAAACTCTGCGGAAGCTTCAAAAAGTTCCTATGACGATAACGCTATTACAAGTGAGTGAAGTATGTTTCTTTGGTGAAGGCGTTCACACAAACGCCGGAAACCCGCGAAAGAAAGTGCACCAATTTGTTCATTCAGATGTCTTGCGAATGCTGCCACAAAGATGTTTCTCGAAGACTAGGATATGTTGCTTGATCTTCGGCGTGCAGGTCTTGGTGACTTTACTATGAAAGTTTCCACCTCTCCTGTTTGTATTTTTATAGATATGCTAAACGTTCACCTTTCTTGCAAACAGGAAACAGGCATTGGACGAACTGTGAACCACTTGAAGAAGAACGACGGAGTTGTTGGAGAAACTGCACGATCAATAATCGGTGCATGGAAACAGGTACGAGTGGAATCATTTTTTTCTTCTTTTTACATTTAACTTGATTGCTTGACCTTACTATAAACGCGCAACACTCGGTCTGCTTTAAAGAGATAAAAAATTCCGAAGTGTGTGCTACACTTTTTCTTTGATAAGCATGCCTGCAGCATATGACTAATGCTTGCAAGAACACATTGTTATGACATCCTAGAACCTGGCTTGTTATGGGAGGCAACTGCTTCCTTCATATTTCGGTTATTCAGGTTAAGCTGACAGCTGTCACCAAACCGTCATTTTCTATGTATCCTTGAAAAAGCTTTTCGATCTAGTTCATATGAATTATTAGTGCAAAACAGTTTTTCTTGTGCTTGTATCCTGAGACTAAAAGGACATAAAGTCAAAGAGGAAGAGTAATTTTTTGCATTAAGTCTTATGTTGTAGGTGTGACATGTAAACAGATTTTCAATTCATGATAAGGTGTGATGTTTCACGTTGAAATAGAATGTTGGCATACTTGAAAACTGGATGAATGTATTGTCTGCTTCATCTGATTTAGTTGCACTTCAAAGTACACAAAGTTATTTTGCTCACCCTTGAGTTGTAGCCTTTTGTGCTTTGCAGTTGCATCTGCAACACATAGTGTTTCACATAGTGTTTGTTTCCTGATGTTGGTGGACACCTTATGCCTGTTGCATTCTTCCAGGTGGTTTCGGACAGCACTGCTGAGTATTCTGAGCAACCAGTTCAGCCAGTGGCTCCAAAGAGGCATCACGAAAGCAAGCACGAAGGGCCCCCGGCAAAGTCCTCTCGGCCATCAAAGCCATACTCTATAGAAGTTGAGACATCTAGCCATGTTGAGCATAGTTCTGCGCACTCCCGACATGAACACAATGGACATGCACACCATGAAAGCAGGCACCATCTCGACCACCACCACTCATCACGAAAACACCACCGAGAGGAGCCCGCAGTTGCATCACCAAAGGTAAGGGTATCTAGTCTATGAAGTGAAGGAATAGACTAGTCTTTCTAAAGATAGAACAGCATGAAATAATGGTTTGTGAATGAGGTGGTATTTAACAAGGTTCTTGTCATGCTGCTTGCATCAGCGTCTTGTTGGCGAAGCAAGCACTGTTTTTTGTAATCCTCCTGAAGAACAAAGCTGCTTTGCAAGGCAAATAGTAACAGCAACTGCACCAGGAAATGCTGTGGGCAGCTGAAAGAGCGCATTTCATGTGCATTTGAATGCTCTTGTTGCTAAAGGTATTCAGGGAGCTGCTTCTCATTGGCAGCACAGCAGGAAAGTTGTGTAGAGTGAATTGAAAGTGGAAGTGTGCAATATGCCAAGACCAGAAAGCATGGTTGGACATTTAAACATTAGATTTCTTTAGCATGCTTATCACATAACTTTGAAGACTGAAAAATGGTCAGAACATGCTTCACTTGTTTTATATGTTGGTCATCTTACGACTAGACACGTCAGACCTGCAGTAATGGTCTTTCAATCGTTGTAGCCTTATTGCAACAATCGTAAAACATTTTTTCAGGCTGAGGCACCTGCAAAAAAGAGCCCTGAGAAGAAAGTGGACAAGAAGCAGATGAAGAAGTTGCTCAAGAAAGCTGGCCACAGTGAAGGAGGCCTGGATGGCTCCATGGCTTCGTTTGAAGCCTGCCTTGGTCTCAACGACACAGTGCCATTGCCCAAGCCTAAGAAAAAGCCCCAGGCTACAAGCCCCACCAAAAAACCATCCAAAGCAGAGCCCGTCAAGGAGATGAGCAAGCATACCTCTTCCAAGCCAGTTGAGTCTTCCCATTCGAAGAATGGCGAGAGCAGCAGCAGCAGCAAGAGCAGTAAACACGCCACCAGCAAAAGGGAGCTCCTCATGCCTGAAGCCCTGCGTAAGGTAGGCTGCGGCTTTTTTGCCTCGTTAGCCACTTCCATGTTTCTGTCCTTGCTGGTAGTATGCTCATTATAAGCTGGGAAGCCTGTTGGAGTTGCTTAACATGTTGCCTCCTTTCTCCTATGCATATCCTACTCTCTTACATGGCTGCTATCTGGCTAACAACTTAAGAAAACAGCCTCGAACATGTCTTTGAACAGTTGATGATATGTTCTGGTGAGCATGCCAATGCCCAGAGGAAGTTCGAAGAGGAGACAATAGTTTAGTGAAACAACCAGGAGAACAACTGCAGTAGTTCGTGGAGATGGTAGCATTACAGTTTTGCTGGTTAGAGCAGCAACTTAAGGGCCAGCACATTATTTCTGGGAGCTCTTCAGTAATATACCAGTTGGGATATCATCCATTAAGGTCGACGTATTGAAATCTGACAATCTGATTAGACCAGAACACGAGGTTCACCAACTCCAGCAACGCTTGCGAGTTTCAACTGAACTGCTTAGCACCGCTGCAAGGTCAACACGAACATAGTAGAGAAATGACAGATGTGGGACGGCACCCAAAAGTTTACGGCCCAGCTCATAGGTGGTGCCATCATCTGTTAACCTTTGCTTGCAAGAGCTAGGTTTTGAATTGTAGTTTCGCAGCTAGTGTGACCAGAATGCTTTGTTTGGGGATGGAGTGCATTGGCGACAGGTCACTGTTGCAAGCAGTGACTTGTGTGATTGTGCGCTTGAGGGGTGCTTGTACTGTTGTTTCGTCGCGTCAGCATGTCGTAGTCTGCTAATTCAAGACCATTCTCTGGTCGGATGAGGACAGATGGGTGCACAGAAATGGCATGGCACTGCCATGCCTTTTCTGTGTGGATATCTGCGTGTCCTGCTCATGCCATCAAGCTGTTTACCAACTGGCTACATGCCAGCTAGCCAGTGCAATCTGGCTGCAGTGCATTTTGCTGCCCTTATGTTTTGGCTGCAAAGTTTGCATTTAGTAGGCAGGGAAATTGTGCTAAAGACATATTACACCTTGACACTGGGTTCTTATTGCTTTTCACCTAGAAACACAATGCAAGAACTCACTGGTAGCTGTTTGAATGGTGAAGTGCCTTTGGTGGTGACATCTATGGAAGAGTTCTCACCAAAAAGACCATTTACATATAAGACATTGCAGAACGTTATGATTCCAAATATGTGAACATCAGGCTCCAAGGCTGTTCAAAGTCCTGCACTCTTTTTTTCCGGCCTTGCGTGAAAAAGAGGTGCAGGCACCTCGGTGGATAGCTGTCAAAAGGTAGAAGGAGGAGGGAAATATTTAAGCTTCCGTGAAACGTAGTAAGCAGGAAGCGAGAATTATTTCCCCATTTTGTTCAAATAGCTGAGGCATTCTTGAGTGGGTAGCTCTGTAGGAAGCTTTGTGAATACAGAAAGCATTAACTTCATAAAATGTCGTAACCATGAAGTCACCATCTTTTTGCATCTGGTAATTTTATTCAGGTGGGCTAGCCAGAGAGATGAGCAGGCACACCTGAGGTCGTTCTCTAGCACATACATATTGTGGTAGGATTTCGAGTAGTAACTGTCAAGCGGTGAGGGTCTGGAGAAGAGCTGCAGCTGTTGCTGTCATTTGTCATTTAGCCCAGAGGAGAGTAATGAGGATGACAGTAAATGCTTTCACTTCTACAGACTATTTGAGTAAAGCAGTGCTGGATGCAAGCACTTTATGTACTATTGTATTAATTTAGGCACATGCACTTGTAGGCTATGCAGGTATGCCGTGGTAAGGTTCCAAACCCTACAACCATCTGCAGTCTTGTGTGAATGGCTCAGAAGTAAATTGAGGATGATCCTTGTGCCTAAATTTGCGGCCACTGTTTGCACGTGCTAAGTTGCTTTTCCTGCCTCGTCGTAGGTATCGAGCTCCTGCTGAGTGTGCTTGCCTTTTGCGCCTGCCAGCCATCAGCCCGTCAGTCCTGCTATCTGCGCCTTATCGACTTACAGAAAAGCCCTTGGTGGTGGACAGCAGTGCTTCCTTCATCTTCGTGACGTCATCACTGCTCGCCGTGCCACCTGGACGTATAAGAGGAGTGGACAACTACTGGACCCTTGGGGTTTGCGGCCACTATTTGCACGTGCTAAGTTGCTTTTCCTGCCTCGTTGTAGGTATCGAGCTCCTGCCGAGTGTGCTTGCCCTTCGCGCCTGCCAGCCATCAGCCCGTCAGTCCTGCTATCTGCGCCTTATCGACCCACAAAAAAGCCCTTGATGGTGGACAGCAGTGCTTCCTTCGTCTTCGTGACGTCATCACTGCTTGCTGTGCAACCTGGACGTATAAAAGGAGGGACAACTACTGCACCCTTGGGATTTGCGGCCACTGTTTGCACATGCTAAGTTGCTTTTCCTGCCTCATAGTAGGTAGGCTTTGTCTTTTTGTTTACACCTACTTGTTAGTACTTTGTGGCCGCTGATCCCGTTCTGGTCTGTTTAATGTATACATGCTGTAAGGTCAACCTGTGATATAGGCGTTGACAACGCATACCGCGCACGCATAGGTACATTTGTACCATGTTCATATCGTCGCAGTGCAATAACTGTTCGAGCAAATGCAGTCTCCGTGCTTCTTGGCGTACTTTTGCTGAGACCTTATGTGCTTGCATCTGTATGCTTAGCCCTGCTACTTCTTTCTGCTGGAGACATTGAGGCAAATCCTGGACCTAAGGTGGAAGACGTTCTTAACCTGCTGAGAGAATTCATTGAAGAAAACAAGGAAAATTTCGAGGCCACGACAGCAATGTTAGAAGAAATTAAGCGCGCTGTTTTTGACATCAAATCTCGGATTAGCGCTGTTGAACAGAACACGAGTAGTGTATCCGGCGTTAAGGAAAATGTCTGTTCTGTTCATTGCACGGTTAATGAAGTAAAATCTGCAGTGGCAAGCACAAGCAAGAACCTTGGTAACGTAATTGATGATCTTAACAGAATGAGGCGAAACAACCTTTTAGTAAAAGGCATGCCTGAAACAGAAGGTGAAGACTATGAAAATACTGAGAGCAAAATGCTGGACTTCATTTCCACCACCTAAAGGTCAAACTGGACGCAAACTATATCGAATGAGCCCATCGCATTGGTCAGCGTCGCAATGACTACAATCGCCCCATAGTCATCAAGTTTCTTAATTTCAAGGTAAAGGAACAAGTACTGCGGAATGCATTTAACTTAAAAGACGTCAAACTCAAAGTGTGGTTAGAAGAAGACTTTTCCCCTAAAATCCAACTGCAACAAAAAAAATTGAGAGAATATGCAAAAACTATTCATAAAGAAAACGAGAGATTCACACTTCGGTTCAATAAGCTTCAATTGCATGGTGTAACTTACAAATATGACCCCACTTTGGAATAAGTCGTGAAGGTAAGCAAACGCAGTCCTAAATGACCAAGAACTCAAAACAAAGGATTATCCGGAAAGGTTCACGAAATTTCTGTCATTCTTGCATATTTCCGCAGTATTGTTCCTAAACTTGACACCGTAAAAGGCATGATTTTCACTTGCTGTCCAGATGTCATTCTTGGCACTGAAACATGGCTAACTCCTGAAATTTCTAACAGTGAACTATCATTTCCTGACAATCTATGTGCATTTCGTAAAAACGGGAAAGAGGGAAGGGGAGGAGGCGCATTTATCGCCTTAAGAAGCGATTATCAGCCATGTCGGGTCACCTTCGACACGTGCCTCAAGCTGTTGTAGGTCACGGTTCGACTCAAAGGTGCCACATATATCATAGGTGCATGCTACCGCCCCCCAAACAGCCGTCCGGATTTCATTGACCATCTGCACGATGCATTAGAATACATTTTTGCTACTTACCCCCAAAGCATTGTACTGTTAGGTGGGGACTTCAATTATCCTGCTATGAACTGGATAAAACCATCCGTCGTCACATCTAGACCCAATCACCACGAATGTTCACGCCTACTCTATACAATGGCTGAGTTCCATCTAACCCAGCTGGATCTACCCGAGGTGATCACGTTCTAGATTTATTATTTACTAACCTCTCCACTCCTTCCCGCACCTACGTACTCGAAGAAATAAGCGATCACAGATTCGTTCACGTTTCATAACCATGCACCTTCCTGTCAAGCAGATGTATACTGAACTACCGAAAGTGTGACAATGAAAAAATGAACTGCATGCTAAGAGACTTTGTGCAGCTTTTCGAAGCCGCTTTTGACACTCGCATGATGAACGAAAATTGGCTATTTCACGATAAGCTGAAGGAAATTGAGCATGCCTGCTTTCCAACATTGCACATAAAGCAGAGAATTGATGCCCCCTGGTTCACAAAAGATGTTAAGAAATATTTTAACAAAAAGATGAGTGTACCGCAGAGCAAAAGAAATTAACTCCGACAATGCCTGGAAGAAGTACAAAGCCGTATCAGCTATTATTAAGGAGGCTAAAAACAACTTTTTCAACCATACATTACCGAGTTTGCTCAGAAGCAACCCTGCTAAATTTTGGCAAATAATTAACCCCAAGAATAGCCACGAGATTCCTGTATTGAAAGATTTGGGCAGACTTGTGGTGGCTCCATAGGCAACGCCTGATTTATTTAACAAGCACTTTACAGAAATCTGCTACCGAATCAGTGCCTTTTAATTTTCCTGAACCTCTGGAGCCATTAGTTCTTATCCATCAGAACCGGTCGTCGTTAACGTGTCTGGTGTTGCGCGTGCTATTGAGCGATTGCCACTTAATTGCAGCCCTGGTCCAGACAGTATCAACACTAAATTTCTAAAACTTACAACACATGTATCGGCTACCATATTAAGTTTCATATTTCAGCAGTCTTTAGATACCGGATGCATTCCAGATGACTGAAAAACAAATGTCAGCCCAGTTTTTAAATCCGGTAACAGCACGTCTCCGGAAAATTATTGCTCCGTATCACTAACCTCGATTTGTTGCAAACTACTTGAACATATTGTTTACTTGCACATAATAGCTCATCTAAACGACAACAACTTGCTTATTGACAACCAGCATGGCTTTATGCAAAAGGAGTCTTGTCAAACACAATTATTCGAGCTCGTAACAGATCTTCATGAATCGGTACATGAATTAATATATGCTGACGCCATATTTATAGATTTTTCAAAAGCTTTTGACCGCATTCCCCATAAAAGATTAATGAAAAAAGTTAATAACCTTCAGTTGCATCGTGACATCACCCGATGGATTGAAGAAGTCTTAATGAATCGCTCCCGACGGGTCAAAATTAAAGAGTATTCGTCTAACAGTTCACGCATTGTATCCGGAGTTCCACAGGGATCAGTTTTAGGGTTTCTGCTATTTTTAATTTATATTAATGACATAGCGTTTAATATATCATCTAGCGTACAACTCTTCACTGATGATTGTGTAATTTATAGAAAGATAGCTGACCCTACTGACGCAGTTATCCTACAGACTGACTTAATGCATCTAAATGAGTGGTGTCACATGTGGCAGATTGAAATTAATATAAAAAAAACAACAAGCTTATGACCTTTTACACGTGCAATAATATGCCTTCTAATGTTTACATGAATAATGGCAGTTTAGTTGAAAGAACAGATTGCTTCAAGTACCTTGATGTTTTTTTTTCAGTTCTGATTTAGGCTGGAGCGCCCATATAGATTATATCGCGAATAAAGCATTTCGAAAACTGAGACTCATTAAACGTCGTTTACACCTTGCCAACTCCGAGACAAAACTTCACGCGTACACTACTCTTATAAGGTCAGCTCTAGAGTATGCCTCCATAATATGGAATCCAAGCAGTGTGTCATTAATTAACCGTCTTGAGTTTGTCCAAAATAAAGCTGCCAGGTTCATCCTTTCGTCATACTCAACGTATCACAGTGTGTCTAATCTTAAATAATCTCTCAATATTCCCGACCTTGTCACACAACGCAAGTTCTCTCGTTTATCGTTTCTTCATTCTTTATATTACGGTGACTGCCTATTTGCAGCTAATCGCATCGATCCTGCCCATCATATTTCATCCCAGACTGATCATCCCTACAAAGTGCAGCCAATATTCGCGCTAACGATAAACTACCAAACTGCACCCTTACTGTTATCTATAGAAAACTGGAACTCATTATCAAGTGATATAGCTACTGAAACTACTTTACCTTAATTTCAAATAAAAGCACCTTGGTTGTCTGTAATCACCGCAGTATTGTTTCCACTATTGTCTTCTTAAGCGTTATGTGCTGTTCCCTGAACACCTATGTATCCACTATTGAATGTAGTGCTATGTACTTCTATCTGTATGTTATGTATAATTCTTAAGTGCATTTTGTTAATTAATACGCGTCAAGATTATGCATTGTGCTGTTTTTATACCCCCCCCCCCCCTTATGTAATGCCCACTTGGGTTTTTAGGGTATTTAAATAAATAAATAAATAAATAAATTCTCCATCATGTCAGCATTTTTTGCTATGTTAGGAGCTATTCTTTTGGTGACAACATATTGTGTGGCCAAATTTCCTACACCATTGATATGAGTGCATTTAGTAGCCATATTCTGTTCACGTTGGGTCGGAACACAGCGAAAAGGTCCCTGTATGAAAACTAGCACCTAGGTGTAAGAGCCGAAGCACCATTAGGGTGAGTCAGAACACTGGTTTCTACTAATCAAGAAAGGTTGGGATGAGGGAGCCTGGCTCCCTTTCTTGGAGGTTGGGAAACCCTGACTGTGGTATGGAAGTATGCGTGGAGGATGAGGGCCACTTGTCGGCAGAGGCATAAGTGCTCACCATCTCCTGTGGCTTGGAAATGAGCTCGGCTCTCTCGGGATTCATTAACAAAATCCACTCTGTTCCCAATCCCGACCTGCTTAATTACAGTAACTTTGCTAGAACCATTTTCAGGTTTGCTTGATCACCACAGCGTTTTGCTAAGTTGGGATTTATTTTACATATTTGCATTGCGACTGGTGAAAGATGGAGCTGCTGAGGTGTCATTGTGTTCATTTTTCTTTCACAGCCTGACTTGGCACCTTTAGACAGAGATGAAGTGTCCTCGATGCTGCCCGAGATCCAGCCCGTCTACAAGCCCCTGCCGCATAGGTTCCTCGATGAAGCGCCATCGAAACCGGCTAAGAAAAGTGAGAAGACAGCCCTTTTGCTGCACTCAAAGTGGATTGGAAATGGCATCATTGTTTGATTCTCTTCTTCAATTTTTGTCTTCTTTTTGCTTTGTAGGTATGACTAATGAGGAAGCCATTATCTTCACATCCTCCCGGAAAGACAGAACAGCAGTCTACTCTGGCCGTCGCAACTGCTTCCTGCCTGGTGAGTGGAAAGTGTTTTGTGTTGGCATACCCGGAAAAGAAAGAGAAAGAGAGAGGTCATCTAATCTTTCTTTATGCCCAGTACCTGTGGTGTGCAAGAGGCAGGGCTCATTATTACTTTATCCTTCGGCTTAGTCAATCCCGGGTGTATCAAACTCAGTGAGTCGTAAAATACTATAAGAAGCCAACAGTCGGTGAGGCCTCGCCGACTGTTGGCTTCTTTCCTTCATGTATTATAACGAGCACCCTCATTTCCCCTTCATTTATCTGCTTGTGAAATATCAAGCATGGCAATAGATAAGCTCATCTGCAAGTCAAAAGGGTGAACACGGTTCACGCACGCTGGGAGCACGCATCTGCAGTGGCACGCTCATGCTAGGCCTTGTGCACTTCACATCGTAGCCTCAGTGGGCAGTACTTTGGAAGAAGCTAAAGTCATTGGGACTGGTGTTACTGTTATCGGTGCACTATAAACGCAGTGATATATCACGTTTAAGATTACAGTACAGTTGATTTTTACGTTGCTTTTAGGAGCAAAGCAGGTCATGATATCTAGGCCAGCTTCACCGCATGACAACTGGAGCACAGTGTGCTGGTTTCTCCGCATGACAGCAGTGTCCTACTCAAATAAAACTCTGAGGATGACTACTGCAATCCCTCAGCTCTTTAGCTTTTTTTCGTGAGCTAAAGAGAACGCGTGGGGAGTGCTCGGTAGCAGGGAGTCAGAGAGAGAGCGTCTTGGTCATTTGTTCGTGCTGGCCACGGTGAGGCCCACACTGTGCCGGAGGACCATCTTGGGTGTCCGACGAGTGAGCGGCGTAGAGCTCGTGGCTTCTTCTGAGGAATTCCCTTTGGCCCGTGACGCCCAGCCTCGGCGCCTGAGTTACATTATGACGTTAAATCCCATAAACTCCAAACCAAACCAAACCAGGTGCGAAAATTGAATTTTAAAATTTTGTTGCCCCTCGACTGTGTTTGTAAACCTTCATATTGAGAGGTACTGACTGCCACTGTAGTGAAGGAAAGGGAGATGCAGCGCAGTCTCTAGGATCTACATCCAAAAGTGGTGTTGATGAACATGGTTTGCCTGTGAGGTGGGGGCTGGTGGCAGTGGCACGTGTATGTCATTTTTGGTCTTTTCTAACCTGTAGAAGCTCCAGTTCTGGCGAGAAAAGCCTCTTTTTCATTAATATCCTGTAGTTTGTCAATATAGGCAAACTTCAGGTTGCCCCTAGAGTCCCTTTGTATGCAGTATTTCCTGTCCTCATTGGACTAATTACTAGATTTCTGAGTTACTTGTTAGGCATTCATTTAAGAGTAACACTTGATACCATAGGTGTGGTGACACATTTTCGCCTCATTTTCGCTTTTTCGTTTTACAGAGGTTCCCACGCTGTATGAAGCTTGTGTCAGGGTTCTTATAGACAACATTGAAGGTAAGAATGAAATTGGAATTCTCACATGCTTTTTAAGCAAAGGCCTTGGGTGTAGCTAAAATATTCTTGCTTTTTTTGTTCCTAGGCATGGCATACACAGGAGGGGTGCCTTACGACATCCTGAAGCCTGTTTTGGAGAAGTGTTCTGCCAAACAACTGTATGGTCTTGAAGACTACAACCCTGTGAGTTCCATGTTTATTGTGCACAAACTTCATTGAAATGCTTGAAGCATTGCTGATTTCAGTTTTACTCAGTGATAAGTGAGTTTCGGGGCTCCTGTTTTCTTCAAGGAGTAGCCGCCAGTAAGGGACTGAAAGATTGCTTGTTTTCTGTGGCGCTTTTTCACCATGCCCACAAGCTCATGTGAGAACTTTGTGTGCGCAGTTTTCTGAAGTTAAATCGATCTACTTTTTCACAGTATCTCCTTGACGACACGGATGAGCTCTGGCAGGCACACTGTGTTCGGGAGTTCAAAGGCAGCGTCCCCGATGAGGGAGAAACCTGGCGGGAATTGTATTTGGTGAGACAGAACCACCGTTACCAGTGTTCATTCCTTGCTGATGCTTAGTGTGGTTTATCGTCTCTCTCTCACCATGCCGTGGCTGTTGCAAAGTTTAGGTACATGCATCCACTGTGCACCAATTTTTCACCTCATGTATTTCAAAATCAGAGCTCTTGTATAAGGCACCAGTCAATCAGTCAGTACCTGTCCTCATTTTGGATTCAAGATAAAGCACCTTTTTCTGTTCTTAAAGAAGTGTAAAATGCTATTGTAAGCCCAATGCATTCTTTCAGCATGAAATGCACAGGACGAGAGGAGACAGATGCAGAATGAAGGCTGAATGCTTTCAGCATTTAGCTTGTGTTTGTCTCCTTCCCTCATTCTGTGTATTTTGTGCTGAAAAAAATGCATTCAACTCACCAAGACCAACTATTCTGTGTTTCCGTTGTAAGCAGCTAATTTGAAGCTGGTGCTCTGTTCTACTTGGCCACATTTTTCTGCTGCTGTAAATAAGAGGTTCCGAGTCATCGTCGGGATGAGCTACTTATGCTTCCAGTGTTATGTTTCTCCTTCCAACACATTTCCTTTCATTTGCAGAAAAAATATGACGAGCGGGAACAGAAGTTCAAGTCGTTGACTGCTACAATCACTGCGTCGATGGCAAAGGCTACGCCAGGTAAATTGGGGATGTGTGTTGTATGTCAGTTAGACCTTAGACTTAACACCACTTAGGGTGAACATCACATTATGTTGAAAAAGCAGTTCACTGTGTGAAATTTGCAACCAGCTGCACATTGCTTTTTTGAAGCAGAGTTCTTCAAACAGTTCTGTAGTCCACCTTGTTTGTATGCAAGCTGCTAGCCAGAACTTCTCAGAACAATAGTAGTACAGTAGAACCCCGCTGTTGCGTTCCCGGGTGCTGCGTTTTCCCGGCTGCTACGTCCTTGTGGTCGAGTCCCAGCATGACTCTCATAGATGTCCATGTATTAGAAACCCCGCTGTTACATCGTAGCTTGGGACACGTTCCCGCATGATACGTTGTGAACTCGCACCCCAAGCCAACCCGAAAAACAAGCAGCGACGGCCATGTTTACTTTTTCGGCGAATTGACTTGGCCTGGCTTGGCCTAGCGTTGCTGGCGTGTCTACAGAGGGCACTAGTGACGCTTGGGCAGGCTGCGTCATCATCATCAGCAGCAGTAGTTGCGCTTTTTTTTTTTGCGTCTTGCTGTCTTTCATTACTCCATGCTCCATCCTTTGTGCGGTTGGTGTGTGTGCGACTGACTTCACGATTGCCGAGCTTAGGACTCTTTCCGCGTGTATTTTCCGGCTGTGAATTCGTTCCGCGGTCGTGTGCACACGCGTCCAGCGCACTCAATCGCCCACCTGGCGCGTGCTAACCGTTCAGCATGTAAATACAGCAAGATGGCATCAAGAAAGCACAAAGCGCTATCCTTGGAGGATAAACTGAATATTCTCCGCACTGTGGATGCAAACCCAACGCGGAAGCGGGTGTGCATTGCTAAGGAACTGGGACTTACGCCATCCACCCTCAACTCTATTGTTTCGAAAAGAAACGAGATCGAAGCAAATGCCCAGTCCTTTGACATCAAAAGCAAGCAAGCCCGCGGTGCGGAGCACGTGCAGCTTGACGAGGCGGTGTACAAATGGTTCAAGCAAGCCAGAGCTGCAGGTGTTAATTTTGATGGCACCATTTTGCACGAAAAAGCACTGGAGATAGCAAACAAGCTCGGGATCGTCGTTTTCAGTGCATCAAACGGCTGGATCGACCGATTTAAACGAAGGCACGGAATTTGCTACCGAACCGTGAATGGGGAGGCCGCAAGCGTGGACGTGGCTACTGTAGGCAGCTGGAAAGAGACCATGGCGCGCATTATTGACGGCTACGAACCTAGGGACATTTTCAATGCCGATGAAGCGGGCCTCTTTTTCAAAGTGCAGCCCTCGAAGACGCTTAGCTTGAAAGGCGAGGCTTGCCACGGCGGAAAATGCAGCAAAGACCGTCTCACCGTTTTGTTGTGTTGCAACTCGGATGGCTCCAAGATGATGAAGCCGTGGGTCATCGGCAAATTTCGAAACCCACATTGCCTAAAGAATATACGTTACCTGCCCTGCCACTACAAGAACAACAGCAAGGCTTGGATGACGTGCGCAATTTTTGACGAGTTCCTCGCGTACATGGACTCGAATATGGGCTGTCAGGACAGAAAAGTCCTTTTTTTAGATAACTGCTCCGCGCATTCTAAGGACACTACGTCGCTGCGGAACATCAAGGTGGTTTACCTTCCGGCCAACACGACCAGCCACCTTCAACCCTTAGATGCTGGCATCATCAAAAACGTGAAGCATTTTTACAGGAAATGCATCGTGAAGCGATCCCTGGCCTCTGTGGACCGCGGGCAACAGCCAACTGGCATTACGATCCTGGATGCCATGCACTATCTGGCCACGGCATGGAGTGCTGTCACCGCCACAACGGTCAGGAATTGCTTTGCGAAGTGCTTCAGCGACGCAGACAGCGCAGCAGAACCAGGAACCGTGGACAACCCCGGAACCCCCGAGGACTACGAACTGGACACGGCCATGGAAGCGGTTGGCGCGAACGGGATCGTGTACAACGATTACGTGTCTGTGGATGATGCCGTTGCCACCTCCGAGATGATGACTATCGACCAGATCGTGGCCGAGTGTGTAGACGCGCACAACAGTGGCGACGAAGAGGAAGAGGAGGAGGAGGATGCGCCGCAGCCGGAACCGACGTTTACATCGGCTGTGGCGGCATTGGACCTTCTCAGAAGGTACGTTCGCGATGATCGCGAGAGCCACATGGCACTGCAACTTTTGGAGAAGCGAGTCGTGCTCACCGGACGCGAAAAGATGCGACAGATAACGCTGCATGACTTCTTCAAGTGATAACATGGCAATAAATGCATTCAGTTGCCCACTACTGTCATTTTTCAATTTGTCCTACTTCCCGGCTCTTACGTTTTTTTTTTTACGGTCCCATGAAAAACGTATCAGCGGGGTTCTACTGTATCAGTTTGACTGTTGGACTGCTAAGTCACTCGTCGAGTATCGCTGGTCGGCTAGCCTGTAAGTAGGGTGTGGCGTTCTCGGTCTAACCAGGGGGAAAAAAATAGAAGCAATGAAACATATGTCGAGTTCTACTTCTTTTTATAACGAAAAAAGTCACCATGCCTCACATTTACTCCATGGCTTGTTAGCCAGCGAGTACAAGTTAAGAGTCGATCAGAGGAAAGAATTAAGACAGTGCAACGAGATTGTTGGACTAAGCAGTACAGAGGTACATTTTGAAGCATCACCCTGCTACTTTAGATGAGCATAAGGCCATACTGAAACGCTACAACGAGGCTACTTGCTACAACAAGGCAACAAAATACAGGGAGGCTACTCATGCTGAAAATGGCACTCTGTTGGCCTTTAACCCCTGAAATACATCTGTTGCCACAGCTGGCAGTTTTCACAAGCGTGCGACCGAGATGCCAAAAAAAGTTTTTATATACAGGTCTCTAAACCTAGACCACACCGCCATTCATTTGCAAATGATAATTGCAGAGTCCTCTTTATTCCTTGATGCCAAGAGTTTAAAGTGAGTAGCAAGAAAAGAAAAAAAAACATTCTATTGTGAAACCAAAGTTTCTCTCCAATAAGTGCACCTATTGCTTCAAAGCAGGGGTCAGCTTGGCCACAAATAGCCAAGCAGGTGAGGACAAAAGTTTTATGGCACTGGCCTCTGTCTGTTTAAATCCGAGCCGTGTTAAGGGGGGCGGGAAAGAAACAAACAAGATCAGAGGAGGAAGTCCAAAACGACCTTGCTGCGAGTTGGTTCTCACTGCTGTTGTGTTCGCACTCCTTGCAGTGCGGCAAACCAAGCTGGCCTATGTGGACACAGTTGCCAAACCTCCCCGCAATGTTGCGCGGCAACAGGCCAAGCACGGCACAGGTGCCCAGGCTGCTGTAGCTATCAGGCCTTCCGACCGTCTTGCAGCCAGGCCCACGGCGTCTCCAAGCATAAGCATCAGTGCACCCGTCAGTCGACCGCCCTCGACCTCAACTTCACTACCTAAAAGTAAGCTCCTTCATTTTTTTTTTATGTTCGAGGTCCCTTTCTGTGTACACAGGTGCTTTTACTAATTGCCTGTGTAAGTTTGACAATTCAGTGCAGCATAGAGAGAGTCTGGCCTATGCATACAGTCTGTACGCGCAGCCTTCGAAGTGCCGTCTTTTACGGGACAGAACAAAATGAACGCAGACAAGAGGAAGCAGTCTGCATAGATAATTTCCTCATTCCTTTTCTTTGTGCGTTGTGCATTGGCCGTAAAGAACAGCCTGTCCTTGCCTTGCGGCTCTGTTATAGTATCAGCTGCGACTGTGGGAAACCTTGTATGCTAATAATGACGTACTTGGCACGACATAGCTCGGGGTTATATTTTGCTGGTTGATTAACTGCACAGAGGGAATTTCCTTTTATTTTATGTGTGGCAGGGAGTTTTGCCCACAAAAGCAGGCAGTAACGGTTATAATTTTCGAACCTAAATGTGCAACTTTGCAAATAATGTTCACCAAATAAATCCTGTGCCACCTGCATGAATGTGTGAGAATGAAAAAAAGAAAAATGTGCCATAAGATGAGCATGCCATGGAGGCCTGTGCATACGGCGCCTATGGGCTCAAGAGAGAGCATAGGAAAACGGTTCAATTTTGTGCTGCCATACATCGAGTGGCTAAAAGAATTGTAACAAAAAACTTGACAACCGTTCAGTTGGTTTAACTCCGTACACTTCACTGACTGGCAGCCATCATTACCAAGGAGCAGTTCATCTTGTCGAGCTGTTATTTTCCCCGAGACTAATGTGCAATCATGGTGGCACATGGTATTGCAATAAAAAGTTTGCTGGAAAATCTTGGTGAGAAGTTGAGGAGCAGAAATGAGATGGAGCAAGATGGCAATCAAGCAGTGTCTGTTGGGAGCAAGCAGCGTTTGACCTTAAAGGACTATAGACACCAAATTTTGGTGGCATTTTTCTTGTTGTTAATGATGTGCAAGTCATTCCTGATATGTCGATTTGCACGCAGATTTCGCTTACGACCGTTAAATAATTTACAATTGAAATTTTTTTCCTCGCCAGTTTCGGTTCCGATATCCGAGAGATGACTGTGACGTCACTATCATGTCCTGATGCGCGGCATGAACAAACAGCGATATAATGGCTCATTCTTCACTTGTAATGAGTCCTGTTCTTGAGGCAGGCTGGCTTTAACATTGTAGTAAATTCACATTACACATCAATGATTATATCGCTGTATTTGCATCCCTCGCGTGACCTAGACTTGACGGTGACGTCAAAGCCTTCGCTCGGCTGTTGAAACTGAAACAGATGAGAAATGAAATTCGATTATAAATTATTCAGCAGTCGTAGGCGAATGTGACGTGGTGGTCTGTGTACAGTAATGTCCTAGGCATCATTACAAATGATAAAGCACGAACCCAAAAATTAGGTGTCTATATTCCTTTAATCTCAAAAAACTAATATTTTGTTTCTTTTCTTTTTGTCTCGCAGAACCAAAGCATGCTCCCCTGATGCAGAAAACCCTCAAGTTTATGAAGCAGCGCTTTAAGAGGTAGTGATGTCGTTCAGAGCATCACTAACTACCCTGTACAGATCAAGAGAGGCAGCACCAGTGGAGCTGACCACGTACACAGAGTGGCACTGTAGTGTCATATCTTACCTGTAACCCTGTAAAAACAGAAAAATGAAGCGAACTATTTAATAGGTGTAGCATTTCACACACCATGTGTGTGCATCTAGTGAAACATTCATGCCGTTTTGGAAAAGGGGCGTTTTTGTGTGTTTTCTGCCGGAATTTTTGCTGAGCACACTTGTAAGCCGCTTCTTTTAATGATGCTTCCGCCCCCGTTATAGGAGCTTTTTTTTAGAGCCAGGAAGCATTCATAGTCACGCCCTTGCACGTTTTGAGATCACAGATCTTTTGTTTTTTTCTTCAAAATGTGTAGATGGCCCAATATTGTCCGCACACAGTCGAGCATTAAACAGTAATGCATAAGGATTTTGGTAAGGCTGAATCGTTTGCCTTCAGTTTCTGCCATAGATGTCGGTTCTATTTTATTGTCATCGGTTTGCTGTTCTTTCTGTCGCAAATTTTGCTAAGCTTGCAGAGAGAATGGAATGTTTGTTCAATAATTCTTTCACCTGAATTTATGCATAAATGTTTGTTCAGTAAGAATTCTTTCACCCGAATTTGTGTGCGCATGTGTGTGTGTGTGTGTGTGTGTTTGTGTACATGCAGTATGACGTTCGTGTTCAATTGTTGCGCCTGGCACACTAAGAATGTATGAAATAAATTGAAGTGCATCCACCTTATTGTATTCTCTTGGCCTCTGTGAACTGCATGTTCATGGTATAATTAAAAGAGTCCTTTACCATGCATGGACATTTGAAACAATGGTCATTGATCAAGGCATTATGATCATCTGAATAAGTATTAGGGCCATTCATATGCCGAAAGGCAGCCCGACCAAATAATAGAAAACTCCACTAAGTTGCTTGGGAAAGGCCAGGCCGCGAGGAGCGCAGCCAAATCGCTCGCTTGTGACTGAAACTTTGCAGACACTTTTTGCTGACAGTTTTTCCTGAGCACTTCCATGCAATCGCTGGTGTGTAGCAAATTTTTGGTCCGTGACTGGCCAAGGGCCCTTTATTAAAGCTCTTGATGCAATACAAGCAGTACTTATCTACGAGGGAATTCAGCAGGCACATCTCTGGTCATTGCATATGTGACCGGAGAGCTCGCAGTCACAGCTGAGTGGCCTAGGAGACCGAGCGTGAAAACCCTCATCATTTCTTAGTTTGAATGAACCTTCTGTTGATTCAAAAACTAAAAACAGGTTGCTTTATTTTCTCTCTCACTGGAAAGCCAAATCCCAAGTATAAGGTATCTCTTACTTATATAATGATGTATGTTGCACGTACAGAACAGCTTCCAGATTCATGAGGCACGTTGGCTTTGAAGACACTGGCCATGTAATGCAAGAGCATTGCAGAGTTCTTTTGTGTGCCCCATTTATCGTGAACACAAACCTTCTACACCAGGTTTCATATTTTATTTTTTTAGTAAATGCATGCAACTTGTGGCACATTTGTGAAAGAAAAGACAAAAACAACTCGTGCATTGAACAGAAGAGGCACTGCATGGAGAAATGGGTCACAGGTGAAAGTGTGAAGGCGACAATGCTTTTCTCACAACACTACAGGTGTCAAGAGATGGATGAAATGTCGGCAGTGGAACCAGCCGCTGCGGAGCCAGCAAGGGTGAGAAGGTTGCGAGGTGCATACCGCACCAAGTGCAGCGACGATGTAGATGTGGGGAAACTTGCCAGGTGCTCTGGCGACATGTGCCCGTTGCTGTCAGCATCGCTGCAACACCAAAGCAGTTAACACCAGTCAGTGTTGACAATCGGTGTGCAAAAAAATGCCGAAGTCCCCTGCCACTGAGGGTGAGATCAGTATAAATTGTTCACAATGACTAGCTTGTGCCATAAGGTGCTTTGCAAAGGAACCTAGTTGAAGAAAACTAATTTAGTCTTCTGCCTATTACACAAAGCAAAATTATGCTAGCAGAATTTTTTTTTTTTTTTTCCAATTTTATTCCCTGATGTAGGAGGTGTGCTTATTGTGTATGTTCACTGTGTGAGTGACATGCAAACAACACATCCCTCTGATCACAGCCATAAGAAACAAAGGCATATTCAAATGGTGTGGAGAGCTTTCCAAGTCTTAGCTTAGCACTCTGTAAAAGGTCCCCAATGATCATGAGACTGGTCCCAAAAATGTAGTATGTATGCCCTTTCAGATAACAAAGCTATCCGATCTGAACACAGTTAAATTAATGAAACACGCAGTTGCTGAACTGAAACTTTAATAGGAACCAAACTTTTTTGGATCTACATGGAATTAAGGGAAGGTTTTCTTGCTGTCATGTGCAAAGCTTCATCTTGTACAAACCAAGTTTAAGCTGAGCAAGTTCAATATGAGAGTGCACTGTAATGGTCCTAGTAAAACTCCTCTGTGCTTTCCTTGGACTCAGTAGCTATAAGCTTCTCTTTCCTTTTTGTTCACTAGCCCCCCCCTCCCCCCCTCTCCCCTCCACCTCCTACCCCAATAACTGCCAATGTGTCTCTTAAGCATTCCAAATGGGGAAGGAAGGTACAAACCTGGATGAAGAGCTAACACTTCGCCGAAGATCCCACAGGTGAACAAGCGGCTCGGCGCCACCAGAGGCCAGCACAGAGCCATCGCGGCTAAACGAGATACTGTACACTGCATCCGTGTGGCCTCGTAACTCCTTCAGCAAGGAGGAGCTGCCCAGGTCCCAAACTTTGATCCTGCGATCCTCACCTGCATGTATAAAATCCATCAAGTCAACCAACAACAACAACAAAGTTGTAGATCAAGAGGAGTGCCTAGGCAAAAACATTGGATTTGAGACACAGTAACATCTCAAAAAGAATGACCACTGTAACCACTAACATGACACTTAAATAAACAGCAAATATTTTCTTTCATTTATTTTCTTCTTCAAAATGATGATTTGAACACGGATAGATCACACCATGGGCGTTCCCTACAGCTACTTCGTAGGGCCTTATTACCATCATGGTGCCGCCTCTGTGGCCAATTTATAACTGGATTTCTTGTTGACGCTGTTTCAGTATTGGTCTCAAAAATCGAATGAAGACTGTAACATGCAAGATGCGTTTAAATTGTGCGAGGCATGCAATAAACAGCTGTATAATGCTGATAAGCAGATTTACCTGATTATTAAGCCAGTCTACTTCAAGAGCTCAAGGGACAACAAACATTTCAGCGGTTATACAGTCAATAAAGGACATATCAAATTGTTGCTTATAATCAAACTCCAAGGATTCCACACAAAAGTATAGGAGTGATGTTCACCTTCATCGAATCCCAATTCAGCGACACATTCGGTATACTATCAAACTGCGTGTTGTGCCCCTGCACAGAGCACTTATCCTAATGGTGCCCCCACGGTTAAGTTTCATGTGCGGAGCTGGGTTGGCTACACAGCCTTGGCAGCCTGCTGCAGCAGTAACGCTGCCAAACCGCGAGCTCGACTGAAAGTGGGCTTCAGTCCTGCATGCTTGTTTCTAATGCGACACAGCTGCCTTGCGGAGGAGCCAAAGTTCAATGCACTGATTGTTGTGAAGCGAAGCCAGCTTTGCCAACCGAAGGTTTGCGGCGCTCTTGCACGACCTGCTTCGTCGCTGAAGGAGAAGAGGAATCGTCTGTATCGTATTTGAGCTGAGATACTGTCACGTATATAGTGTACCAGTAACAAAATTGTACCTCTTATGATCAGCAGTGACATTTACCAAAAGCACCGTTTGCAGCAGCTTTAATGTCAACACCAACAAGGATGAAAATCGTAACAAGTTCCCAGTTAAGCTCCAGCTGGAACCAACTGCTATCAAAAAGGTGCGTCCCTCTTTCAGACACCTGGTGCGAAATACCTCGAGAGAAGCTGCACCTACAGTGAGCAATGAGTGCTACCGCCAGTATGCCGGTGGAACACGCATCGCAACAGGAAGTGCACCGCTAGTGTGGGTACACCATAGGCATGCTTCTGGCTTACAGAGAAGCCATCTCTTTTCATATTTCATATACTGAATTATCAATACAGTCGAACTATTTCGCGGTGTCCAGGGAGTTCGATATATACGGGGTCGAATGTACAGCATCGCAGTTATTTTTTTCATGCCTAGCGCCACGCCTAATATGTCGCAGCCATAGTTTAGTCGAAAACAAACTAGCCTGAGAAAGGAAATTGAATTATAGTAAACTCTTGTTAATTCGGCATTCAAGAGACCAGAAAAATGTTAAAATTAACCGAAATTTCTAAGTAGCCCATAGACCGGAAAAACTGCTGAAAACCATTTGCATCACAGTGACTGTCCTATGAACACCTGCACGATGGTTATCTGCGTTGGAGATGAAATAAAAGTGAGAACAACGAGTTTTTCCGGCTTCGCTAAAAGCTTTGCTTTGCATACCATGGCGGAAGCGTTGAAGAATTACTCCAAAATCGTAAAAGCCTCCACAACCTTTTTCACAGTACAACGCAGTAGCAGCGGTGCCTCTTCACACAAAAGTCCAGTCATCGGTGAAGCATTGCAGTGAAGCGCAGATCGCTGTGAAACTGCATGTGACCAGCGCACTGCAGTTTCGGCGTACAGAGAGCAGCATGTGAAAGCATGCGAGGGGTACGTGCACAGGTGTTAGAACAGCATGACGCCGTCCCAAAAGTAAAAATAGAAGAACAGTGATGCGCAAAGCAGTGTCCAAAACAGCGTGACCGGTCGGTGTGCAAGCCCGATCGGAGACTCGAAAATGGAGAGAAGTAAATGCAAGCGAAACTGAAAATATTAGACTAAGCTATATTTCGGAAATGAGGAACTTTTGATCGTCATCATGCCTGCTATAGTCCATTAGCCTGAGGTGCGCTGGCACCTTTTACATTTAATTCAGGTTCCGGCAGGTCTATTTCGCTGATTTCTGGGTGTGTGGGTCATACCTCGTGTGTGATCCCCCGCCCAAATTAAACAGAGCAAGCCCGCACATGTCCGAATTAGTTAGCGGCCAGCGCCATAGACTTCCATCGGCATCGGCCAAGGCTGCGCTTCTTGTTACAATTATCCGAGTTCCCGCATTAACAGGGGTTGATGAACCTTTTAACGCGGTAGCGTTAAGGAGCTCGTGTCGCAGAAAAGCCGGTGTCGTCGGCGTCCAGTGAGCGATAAATCCCGGCATGCACTTCATAAATAAACATGCACTTCATAAATAAAAAGCAAGTTCCAAGATGGGCTGGGTGGGAATCGAACCAGGGTCTCCGGAGTGTGAGACGGAGACACTACCACTCAGCCACGAGTTCGATGCTTGAAAGCGGTACAAAAGCGCTTCTAGTGAATGCGGTGTTGCATTAGAAACATGCCGTAGAACGTTATACTGCAGTGTATATCGGTAATTATGAGCATGTTACTTACAGAAGTCGCAGTTAAACGAGTAGCGAAGTACGTTTCCGCTACATTTCTTCTGCGCACATGCAGAGCCATCTTGCGGCAAACACAGAAGAGCCCCTCCTCACAATGTGCGGCGCTGCCCCGACACGTGGCGCGCCACTCGCCCCTGACGTTTTGCCGTGCACCCTCACAGGTTGTAGAATCAAGCATCTTTCCTTTCTTTAGATCACTATCTTCGCTCACCCGCTTCTCCCGTTCGGGCCGCGCGGGTACCGGTGCGAGGATGCCCCAATACCCTTGCGTTTAGTAAGTTTTCTCGACGAGGCGCAATAATGCTATCGCGTTCCACTCTTGAAGGCGAAGCTTAAGCGTCCTCCAAATTTTAACCACCAAATAACTCACCCCCCCCCTAAAAACAAACTGCACCAAGATCATGATTTTCTTTTTTAAGTAGCTACAATTTCTCCAGTGAAATTTCAAGTTAGGAGCACATTACATCATCGGTTACTGGTTAGACTTTGGTTTGTAGGGTTTATGTCCCAAAGCGACTCGGGCTATGAGAGACACCATAGTGGAGGGCTTCGGAGTAATTTCGGCCTCGTGGGGATCTTTAATGTGCATTCACATTGCACAGCACACAAAGCCCACTCTGTTTCGTTTCCATAGAAATGCAGCCGACGGCGGTTAGGTCTGAACCCAGGTACTCCGGCACAGTAGTCGGGCATCTCAACCATTACACCACTGTGGCGGGGCGTTCAAAAATTAAGTTAAAGTTGACGTTGGACATTAATTCTAGATTACCAGCAATGCTGCAGTCAGAAATGCTCCAAGAAGCACCCCTATTTCTTAGAACATTGCTGCCACCAACATTTTTCTTGTGTCTGCCATCAAAAAACGACTGTTGACAGGCATAAAACATGCACAAAAAGTACGGAATGCAGTTTTTCATGGACAACTACCACACTCTGGGTTTAAAACTGCAACGAATGATGACCATAAATCGTCTTTGACGGTGGAACTAGCGCAACATCGGACCGTACGAGTGCGACTCGTCGTTGCCGATATTGGTACGAACTCCTGACGTGTACAGCTCGGGGGTTGGCAGTTATAGAGTTAACGAGGTTTTACTGTATAGATTATCTGCTCACGCTACTGCCAGGTAGTGATTCATGCATATTAATGTGTTATGCAACATCACAGAGAAGAAAAATGCAATTAAAACTGGATGTTTGCATTGCGGTAGTCAGGCTTGATAATAGAGATATCATTTCTCTTCTTTCCTAATGTGCAAAGTTCTTCTTTGGAGCACTCCCTATTCATTTTCATTGCATTGGTTTCAGCTCGTTACACCACTGGCATGAGCTGGAGCTATTTCACTTTTCAATCTTTTTTCGAGTCCCAACGTAACATTAGTCCCTTACTGAGCTCAAGAAGGCACATACAGTGAAACTTCATATTAACGAACAGTTAAAAAATCGGAAAATAGTTTGCTCTATCCATAATTCGTAATATAAAATTTAGTAGAAAATACATGCAAGAGCAGCAAAATTCAATCAGAGAAGGCACAGCAACTCTCAGGGTGCCTACTTGGGTCACATCCTTTTATTTACGCGTGAACAACTGCGTTAACGTGGCCTGCTTTTTTATGTTGATCGCATTCCGTATTACGCCCTGCTCCACAGTTTGCGAACACTCAACAAGGGCAAACCCACTGCTCTCAATTACACCGCAGTGGCGGTGCAGTAAATCCAATGCAGCAAGCGCTTCATGTGAAGTCGGAATGTTCTCATCGTCTGCAGGGTCAGCCTGAGCTTCGTCTGCGGGATGTTCAGAAACTTCCACAACGATTTCGGCGTCCGTCAGTACAGCCGTGGTCACCGCGATGTCGTTGCCGCCTACAAAGTTCTCTACAGTCATTGTTGCGGGCATGTCACCAACAAAACGCGCAAAATCGTTCTAGGCTCATCGAGCTCGCTGAGCTCTGCTTCTGCTTCGTTGGGATCGTCCCCATCATCATTTGATGCACGGGCCTCTGCTGGAACAAAACCTGCGTGCCGAAAGCACTTGGCAATCGTTTCGCATTTCACGCTGTCCCCATGCTCCCAGCAAGTCGATCAAGTCCTGCTTCACGAGAAGAGTGTCAATCAGTCTCCTCTTGTAAACTGCCTTGAAGGCCCTGATTTTATCTTGAGCTTGGTCTTCAATGTCACTGCTGCTCTTTTTTTCACGTTCACCGCCATCACAGCACTACGCACACCCGCGCACCACAATCGATGCGACGACCGACGCAGCCTTCGCCGAACGCTACGATGGCCACGCCGAGACGCCGCTGCTAACACTAAAACCAAAAAACGCGAAAGACGCAAAAACCAAAAAGGCAAAAGCAACAATCGATCGCACCGCAGCCGCCGCTGCTGAAGCAGCGCTGTCAGCGATTGTGAGATGCGAATGATTTCTTATGGCCTCCAAGATCACCTCCGCATGCAAAAACAGGCACGCGGGGATCTCGGAGGCCATAAATTTCTTTGGTTGTCAACTCCCAATGCCGTCGTGGCATCTGTGGCACTGTCAGCGCCTGCGAGGTAGTCCTGAACGTTTGCTGCGCCGCACAACACACATGTAGTGCAACGAAGCCTGCCTCCTGTGTCGCGAAGTTCGTAATATCCGTTTTTATGCCGAACCGCGTTCGCTATGGGAAGTTAAAAATACATGTGTTTGACAAAAATATTTCGGAAGAGTTCGATATATTCAATAATTCGTTATATGTGTGTTCGTTATATCGAGGTTTGACTGTACACTGAAGAAAATGCACACAAAATGCTGGTCTACTTTCCGTGCATTCAGCACCCATACTTTCAAACTAAAAAAAGAAAAGTAATGCTAAATGTGAATTAAAAAGTATGTTCCAAAGACAATAACCAAACGACAATAAACACAATCTAGACTCCAAGGAAGTGCAAAATCACTGCAGCAGTAGGTAAATCATGCTACCTTTCAAGACATTTTCAAGTGCGTTCTGCACAGACAATTAATGCACTGCATAGTACTAGCTCTAAGAGTCATACTTGATGCTCCTCACCTGTCATTTGTGTCTGCGCATACAGGTATACATACGAAAGTTAAGTGTATTAATAAAATTGAGTATATTTGTCGGTGGCTGCCTGACAGAATAAAGCTGCCCCAAGTTTCCAGAGTTTCCAAACACTGCTTATACCTACCTCTGCTAGCTTTGCTGACTCGATACAATTGACCGAGCAAGCAATGGCGAAAAACTTACTGCCACCTTTCACATATTTAAACGTACATGCAAACTAGCTACGGGTAACGTGTGCCAGCTGCAGATGAAAATACTAGATCAATAAGATAGCATCAATGAAAGACAGTGGTACAAGAAAGACAAGCATATTAGGAGACCCCTTCTGGTGTTGCTTCCCAAAAGTGTTGCTCTTTCTTATGGCCCATCAAAAAGTGCTGCCTGCATATACGGCCTTTTTGTGTCTGAGCGTGGCCTGTTTTCCCCATATCCTCACCAGCTGAGGCCAGCAGCTGTCCGTCGGGTGAGAAGGCGAGAGCAAAGATGGTCCCCCGGTGGGCAGGCAGGCTGCGCACCACACGGCCATCCTGTACAGACCACACACGCAGGCACCGGTCGCTCGAACCCGTCGCCACGTAGTTGCTGTTCGGGTGGAACCTGACGCACTGTAACGAGCGGTAAAGCAAGAATGGTGGCATTTAGTGTTTATGCCTCCAAAACAGGCAGAAGGGAGCATAAACAAAAGTACCAAGCACTTGAAGGGCTGGGAGCAGGGCCCAACTCACCAGAGACTGGAGAGTTTGCCGGCCTTAGCCGGAGCACCTAGCCCGTCAGACTGTGCTCGCTCTAGACCTCTGTCACACAAGACATTCAGAAGCTACTTTACAGTAAAAAGGAAGGAAGCTTTCAACAGTGCCCTAGTTCAAGGGAGTTGTGCCCACACTAATGATCTCCAAATAAGATTTTTAACAGAATGAACGGTCTTTGCACTTCTTTAGCAGCATCAGAGAGACAGGCCCCAACACTGCTACATTTTTCTGCAGAAGATTCCTCTTCCGTTTCACACTAATGCAAAAATGCGTTTAGGGAACATTTAATTACTCTAAGTTTTGAGAACACAACAATAGCATTACAATCTGAAGTCCGATCGGCCTGTTTCTCTTGCGCCATCATTGCTGCTCGCCACATACACCGCTCCTGTGTCTAGGTATGCCCGCACACAACTGAGCGCGGCTGCCAACTGATGCTGAACCCCCTGCCATGCTTGGCCATGTCACCTGCCACCTTCCAGTACACCTGCCAGCGCACCTTGGCCATGCCACGCACTCTCATGACATCACCACCACTGGTATGTAATACCACATCCCCATCAGCCAATGGAAATTACGAGACAGAAGGACATTGGTCATCACACTTTTTCCCCCAATGACAGTGACACTTCTGATTAGGTAGCATTAAAAACTAAAAGCTGTAATCGTTGCAAGGCTGAGATGACTCAACCTACACAATGAAGGGGGCCATAAAAGTGAGGAGAGATTTATAATTACATAGAAGCTATGGCTAACAAGGTTGATATAGGAAAGTGTGGAGGAGTGCAGCTTTGAATCTAGTATGTATTTTCGAGTTGAGTTTTCCTTTATTTGTGCATTATTAAAATTGGAGGCGAAACGAAGTGGCGTCCATGTGCTGTGCGATGTCAGTGCACGTTAAAGATCCCCAGGTGGCCGAAACTATTTCCAAGCCCTCCACTATGGCACCCTGTTTCTCCATTTCCACTTTCACTCCCACCTTCCTCCCTTCCCTTATGGCACGGTTCAGGTGTCCACAAAACAAGTGTGACAGATACTGCACCTTTCCTTTCCTTAACCAATTATTATTATTATTATTATTATTATTATTATTATTATTATTATTATTATTATTATTATTATTATCGCCTTACTTATGCATTTTTGTGACAGCAATATCCTCATAAGCTGTATCCTCTTTGCAGGATTAACACAATAGCAAAAATGAAAAACATAAACTTGAAATGGCATTCAAACTAACTGGCTCTGTAGCAGGCGGACAACAGCAGAATACTACTAAACTGAGAGAATTCTTTGAACCCGCTTAAATTCACCAGGCGTGTAAATTACTCAAGTACAAACTACAGACTATCGGATGGGCAGTAATGTTGATAAAGGAAATGAAAAAGAACTTCTGCTGGCGATAACAGAAAACCTGCGGGATTTGCAGTTGTTCGTGGCCTCCTTACAATACTGTAGCACTGCAGCTAGCATTTGCTAACAGGCATTTTATTCAAAGCAAAAGTTCATGTGCACTATGTGAAAAGGAAAAATAAAGATAAAACAATGTGGTTTTTGTTTTCAGCTACAAAGGCCAGGCATGTGAACCATTTTATGGTGAGCACTCTATACTATAAGAATGAAACACAACTAGCACAAACAAATGTTCTGAACTTTCAAGTGCAGCAGTGCTCCCAACTCTTTGAGAAACCTTGTGCACAGCAGGCTTTAAAAAAAATGCAAGCTTAAAAATATCACTTTAAAAGAGATGTTAAAATATTCTCAATCGCTTAAATAAATTTATTCTGCTATTTCTTCTTTTTCTATAGGCGAAACATTTGCAACATATTTTCCTTCTTTCTTGTATATGAAAACAGCTGACCAAGCTTTTTCTGCTTCACACTGATTCCTAGCTTTGTTGACAGGTGCTGAAAACTAGGAGGCTTGGAAACGAGCAGTATGTGCAGTTATGCACAATGAAGGAAGGCTTACATCCACATCCATGTTGTGGCCAGCAAGTATCCTCAGAGGGTATGTCCTCTCCAGAGTCCAGATCTTTGCTGTGGTATCCTTTGATGCTGTGGCAAAGTAAATTCCCAGAGGCCTGAAGACCAGAGATTGAATCAGAAAAGCTAAAAACGCCAAAGAGCAAAGCGAAGGAAAATTTGCATCACCTCTGACCTCAAACGCGTCCCTAAAACTGCCTTCAGAAAGAAAAGCGAAATTGAAAAGAAGGCTTTACCTATGATTCTGCCATCCACAATGCTAGCTTGTTTTCAGAGTGCTGTTTTCTGCATTCTGGCTTTGTATGATACACCCTGCTACTTAAATGCGTGAAAAAATATGCACACACTGTGCATGCATTAAAAACCGAATGATGACAGGATTTGCTTTGGAGGACACAAGTTTCACACAGGGGTTGCTGTTGATGGCTACTTAGCTCCAAATCGGCTTCTTTACAACCCTGTATGGTGGTGAAGATTCCAGTTTGGTGCCCTGGCTACTTTCTGGCTGCTTTGAATGTTTCTCTTGGCATATTTACTAGCCAAGAGATATAATAGCAAGCAAATAGAAACAACCTGTTATTTCCAAGATTTGCTGTCGTGGCAGACAATGCGTATGCATCCTCTCCCCCAGTGGTTAAAGGCGCGCTAGTAGACCCTTGTCGGCTTTGTGCATGAGAATGACGTGGTGCACCATCTGGGTAACACCGGTACATGCAAAGTACTTCCTCCATGAGGATCATGTACGCTAAATCCAGTGACAGTGACAAGCGCTTGAGAAGGGTGGCGGTAACCACACCAAAATTTTGTCGGGCCGCAGAAAAATGTGCCGAGTGCTGCCTTCGAACCTTGATAACATGTTTGAGTTTGTGGCATGCAACGGCACCTTGGAAGGACACTTGCGGTGAATGCCATTTTCCCCACCATATGCAATGCACACTAAAAAATTTATCATTGCCAGTTTTTATCAGTTTGTTTCCCAAGCACGTGCTGCATGCTCTCTCTTATGAACTTGACAAAAAGCAAAAAAGAAATCCACAGCAAAATGAATCTGGACTTCTTGTGGCAATTCTACTGCTCAATTTCTATCTATGTCAAAAACACAATCTATTCTGAATAAGAGATTGAACATTTGATGACTTATTTGTTTGTTCGTTTGCAATGCATCTGTGGCTTAAGACCAAGCGAAATAGGTAGTCGAACTTCAGAACTCTAAATGCCGTTTCTTGTCACGATTCAAAATGCTATAATGCTATAATTTATTGTTCAACGATAAAAACTGCATTTAATATATTGCTTCTGTTCTATTTAGCTACAAATATGGTCACTTTTAGCATGAGTTCTGGCTCCTTTTATTACCTGCCCAATAACAACCCTGCAGTGTAAGTTCTACCATGGAAACTGAGGTGATAAAGCATTCCTCATACGGGCAAGAGACAATGCCACTGGTAATATACTGCTGCAAAGGTTTACTGTTTTGGTCTACCATCATGCACACAATGACTAATTGACTAATTCTGATCGAATCAGGCAAGTACCTTACCAAAAAGTATAGAACAAAATTTACCATTTAGATGTTAACTGTGTGAAATTTCAGCCCAAGCAAGCAAGCAGTTAGTTTTCTTTTTCTTTTTATTAGTTTTCCCTGCACGATGCAATAGGCAGTGTATTAATCATACGATCTGAGGAAAGCAATGGTGGGTTTGATGCGCACACTGCGAAGACATGGGTTAGTCCAATCAATTTTGAGAAGGAGCATGTGACATACCCAACATCGATGTCCCAGATTGGATAAGAGTGGCCTCTATAAATTGAGACATTGGTGTGCGTCTTCAAGCTCCATGCTCGCACTGGAAAGAATAAGGCAAGGGAACAATAAGACAACAGCTACAATCTGGGGTGACAAAACCAACACAAGGTCTTCACCACCTGAACCTCTCAGCTTTCAAATATCAAGTCTAGTAAATGTTGCAGTGCATTACAAATTCAAATGGTGACATAAATGGACCTGGCAAATAGTAGTTGTCTTCAATCTTAGGTATTTCTTGTATGGTATATGGTATATGTGGTCTAACGTCCCGAAGCAACATTGGCTATGAAAGATATTGCAGTGAAAGCCTCAGGTAATTTCAACCAACATCGCAGAGTACAGGGGCGCCTAGCGGAACCAAAACTTGGGTTTCGCAGCCAAGATCAAACCCGGATACTCAGGATCAGCCATTGAGTATAATAACCACTGAGCCTACCGTCGCAGGACTCAAACAAATTTCTAACATTTCCTTCAAGACTGAGTAATAAGCTCTGAAGTATTAATTATACTCCGTGACAGCTTTTCTTGGCAGCGCTGTGAAAGATACGGGGCCGAAACGCATTATCTCATTTCGCAGCTAAATATAGTCCCCAGGCTAACGTTACGAGCTGCGCCTTAAAACAAACGAAAATCATAAAGGTTGTTATTGGGACCATACTTCTAACATAACTGCAATTATTACAGCGTTAGAACGCGACTGCGAAGCATATTTTTTTTGTTTCCCGGGTTTGCTAGGTTAGCATCCGTCTCGGGTCTTCGAGACACCCATCGCTCTGAAAGAAGATGGAGTCTGCTCTTCGCTGCCTGCTATGTACTTCTGAAATCATACATTTTTTTATCGCCACAGAAGATCAAAATTAGATTGAAAAACAAATTGTTGTCAAAGCAGGTGAAGGATGTGGTGTGCAACGAGGCACTGGCATAAAATGTGGTCAGCCTCAACTTTCCATTTCATCCATATGCCGCAAAGTCAGCGAGCTCGATGGAGTGAGTGAGCGTGCCGTCGCAAGTGTGCTGCGAAATCTCCGAAGTGCAGTAGGGTGAAGTTGTCATCAGAGCATGTGTTAAAAAAAAAAAGGAAAGGCAGGAAGATGCGGCTGCAAAGATATGACACCTTCACTCTTGCTGCAATGAAGCGAAAAGTGTTTCAGTATATGCATGACAAAGTTCCGACTGCAGCAAAGCATTGGAACGACATAATAAATACCTCGACATGAACATGCATGGTTAGCGCTGTGTCCTCCTTTCTGCTCGTGTTTGTAGCCCTTTTGTTTTCTCAAGATGAATGTAGTATAACAACCTGCTCAATTGTCTGCCTTGATGGATATACCAGACAAGAGTCCATACGTTGCAAAGGATCCTGAATGCTATCGGGTTTGCGATCAGGAAGAGCAAGCGGAATCCTTCACTTCTGGAGTGAGATGACATCGTTGACGTGTGGCGACCACAGTACCTCTGAGCAATTCGGGAAATGCAAAAGCAGCAGAAGCAATTATAGCTTTAGCACATATTTTGGGAGATGTCACTGCATGCATAATATGAGAACGCGAGGATGGACCAAGAAACTATTACTGTGTAACTTCAGAATTGTAAGACAAGATAATGAAATGGAGCAGCACAGTGTCAGGAGCAGTTCAAATGAATCTGGAGAGGCAAACATGTGACGAAGTGATGCAGTCATACGCGTTCGTTGAGTGCCTTGGGCTGCCTGCTTTGTCGTGCCAGGTCATCGAGAGGAAAACCGTCCAGGTGCATCACCACACGTGTGCTGCGACCACAATTTTAGAGCAATAGGGCTGCTTCGACCCCCGATATGTCTCGTCAGGTGCCTGGATGGAAGCTGCATTTGTGGGTACATGTTTTTTCTTAACCTGTGTTCACCGTGAATCAGAGAGCACGTCAGAACCACTTTGGGATCATTTTATTATTTAGCTCCTCCTTTGTTTTTTTTTTTTTTTTTTTGTAACGATGGCTACAAAGTTTGCATAAGCCACAGTAAAAGAAAAATATAATTTATTCTAACAAGTCAGCTGTCAAAAATGGTTTGCTCTGGTTGCTGCGGAAACAAAACTGAAACTGGACTGAAAACTAGACTCCGTAGGCCGGCCGACCGAACTATGTGGCGGAGGGAGACATTTGCAGATGCTTTACCCCCGTAGCTTTCCTCTCACTGCCAAGAAAAGTTGTCGCGAGTTATAGTACCACGCAGACATAGATTTCTCTCATCCTGCCATGTGATGAATGCCAGATAAAATCCTGAAACGTCACTGGTAACCAGCACTTCTGCACTTTCTTCTTTTTTTTTTTTTGTGACTGCCTGTTTTAAAGCAAGGAATATCACAGGGAATTTAAGGAGAGCACAGATGCCTTGAAGGTAAGGCAACAAGTGGTGAAGATAAGCAGCTGCCTTGTGCAGAGCAGGACCTCAGCTGTACACTTGCCTGTTGTGTCCTCGGAGCATGACAGCATCACCTCTTTTCCAGGCACAAAGTCAAGGCCATACACGGGACCACTGTGGCCTCGAAGCAATTTGCTGTCACTGAAAAAAGAAAAAGAAAAAAAAAAAAGGATAATAATGAAACCAAATGCATCTGCAAAGCCGCCGGAAACCAACACCTGTGGCCAGCAATACACTAGCAAAGATTCCTTAACATGACAACATAAATGTGTGGTATACAAACACTGAAAAAAAAAAAAAAAGAAAAAGAATCACATGCTAAAACAGAGCTAAAACATAGTCAGCAACATTCTGCAATCACAGCCATACCTTCAGACACAAAAATAACAAGGTCATGCTGCTGTGAATTTGCACCTACTAAGAACTCCAGCTTTTGCAATTCCACACTTCGTGTGGAATTGTGTGTGGACAGTTACTCTCTCATTTTTTGATGCTGCTGTCACAAGTATTAACACAAACGGCAACATGTTGGAAAAAAATTACCGTTTCACCTTACTTGCATGAATATAATGCAAGGAGGGTGCTTGAGACCACAACAGTATTTTACAAGCAACATTGTTATAATTACAATGCAATCTCAAATTACTCATGGCAACGACAGTAAAGGGCCGACGCTCAAAAATGTACAAAGGACCATATAGGGAACATACGGAAGGGGGGGGGGGTGCAAAAATATGAAAGTTACTTAAGAGGCAACGCTTTGGAAGCATGCCACGAGTGAAGCAAAGCTACTGATACTTTTATGCACACAGCCTTACATGCAGCTGCAGTAGCAGCCACAGTAACCACTGTGTCACTGCTACTTGGTGCTTACAGTTGCAGTGTCCTGCCTGTATCCACAGTTGACCCACCGTGGTAGCTCAATTTTTATGGTGTTCGGTTCGTGATTCCAAGGCTGCATTTTTCAGTCCCTGTTATGGCGGCCATATTCCCATGGAGGCAAAGTACTAACACTCCCGCATGCTGTGTAACATTAGTGCATGTTAAAGAGCCCCAGGTGGTATTAATTAATATAGACCTCTCTACTATGACGTCTGCCACAATCCGAGTCATTCTGCTATGTTAAACCCTCCAATCCACAAAAAACACTGCACATGCTGCCCCCCCACCCCCCCCACCCCTTAACTTTAATGAAGAGCTTCTTCTTCTAGAGGATCCCTACCCTTATGGTGCAAGTTGCTTAGGTAGCTTGAAAAACTCACGAAAAAAAAAATATTTTTTTTTCATGCTGTATTCATATTTTGCTTCAGAATACAATGGAAGATGCCACCTGAAGCGTTACTTGACGTCTCCTGTGAGATTTCACTGATGCTTCATTCTCAATTTGAGGAGTTAAAAATTTCGGCAGCCGCAAGTTAGGGGTCTTTGCGATAACTACTGCAGTGAAAAGAAACACAACAGAAACAATAAAAATGACTGCAAGCAGTTTCAGCTGTAAGCACAGTAAAGACCATGTGGAGCCATACCTTTCCTCTGGAATGCCATCCTCTTCCCCCTCACTGGCGCTGCAGTACAGCCTCACTCTGGAGATGTCCACATCCGTTGGATCACTCCGCAGTGCACGGGGTAGTAGACTGTAGAGCCGAATAGCAGAGTCTTCAAAGCCACAGGCTAACATGCTGCCATCGTCCGGTTGCGATGCTGAACAGAGGCTGTTGACATTCACAAAGTGACATGCAAAAAAAGAAAGAAAGTACAATTCCTTCGTAAATATCTGAGCAGGCGCAAATACACACTGCTTCGCAGTGGATAGCACAGTGCCATCTGGCATTAAGTAATTTTGCTTTCGTTAATTCTTTCGTCACTGGTGTACCACATTTCAGAGCTAGCTTAGTTTTGCTTGAAGGGTTTAATGTCCTAATGCGACTCGGGCTATGGAGGATAACAGGAAATTTCGGCCATCTGGGTCTCTTCAATGTGCACTGACATCTCACAATACACAGGCCTTTTTAGAGCTGTACCCGACCTGCTTCTATTCTCCAGATAACCAGTCCTTCCATTCCCCAGTTGGATTTTAATGGGTGGACACATAGTACTATTGGGTTTTCCATTGAAGTCCGAGTCAATTTGTAAGATAGGTCGTTCAAGATCCCACACACTTCTGTCTCTAAGCAACACATGCTCAACAGTATCACATTAGTACCAGCAAGCGGCATAGCATGTGTGGAAAAACAAAAGATGAGCGAATGCAAAATTTGCACACATACTACGAGTAGCTCAGCATGCAAAGGAGAGATGAAGAAAGTTGTTTTTGAAGACTGTGGCAATCGTTCTGAAGCTATAGCTGCAGGAAGGGCCTCGCCTCTAGTTATTCTTAAACAGGCAGAACTCTCAACCTATGCAAACAGGGTGTGAAGCTTGCTGTCTTCTCCTTTGAGTTCCCAGGCTATGAGCAACTGAGGTTCTTGGAAGAGTTTTTTTTAGTAAAGATACAGGAAATCAATACCTATATTTTGACTTTTTTTTTTCTTTCTGGTATCTATTTTGTCCCTCAAATAGAATCTTTTTAATTTAAAGGGGTCTTTATTTTCAAATTTAAGGTACATTAGCTAACTAATTCCAGTTTCAATTACAAAAATATAAGCTTCCATCTTCGCTTTTACCATCCCTGGAATATGTTTCCCAGTCAAACCTATATTTAATAAAGAAAAAGCTATTTCTTTCCCTTTACCATCTTGAGGAATTACTGGCTGTCAATATCTTATTACTTTGATCCAAATGGCCTGTAACTGTTCCCATGCTGGAGTAACAAGTCCAATTATTGGATACCAAGGATTAAGGAAGGATTAAGGAAGGTTTGCTCTAGACCTCGTCGCATGGGGTGAGGGCTTGGCAAGGCTGATCGCGCATCCTGCTTTGGGGATGGTGGGATAACTCGAGTTACTTCCACTAGGAGCATGGATGGCTCTGACCCAGACTCACTGTGTGTGACATGGAAAGGTGCCGAAGACTTCTGAAGTACTGTACTCTGCTGCGTCGCAATAGGGTATGTTGGATTTCGTCAAAAGCCGCTTTCAATCTTGCCTAAATGTTATATTCGTCATGACCTTTAATGTTACAACTTATGTTTCTTTCTTCCATGCCAGCGAAGCAAGCAAGTAAGCCAGAAGGTTACTTTCACAGTTCAATCACAGGAAGTGTAGCTCGATTTCACAACTGTCAGGGCATGATCATGTGAAGCATATTTGGCACAAGCGAGTTGGCCCTGGGCAGCTGAGAGAGCTGTGGCCATACTTGTGATATTTGTAGTAGCAACATGAGTTCGGAATGCATTGTTTTATTTTGAGTTTTATGTAATACCTCCACAGAATCCAGAAGGATGTTTGATACAAATCTAAGAACAATTTATTTCACTGGAATATTCTTGCCTTATTTTGATCCTGTATGCATTTGTTGTGTTTTAATTTTGTAATCCTTCCAGTAGTTTCTCTTCAGTTAAATATTTAAGATCGGAGGCTGAGACTGCTTCGCGAAAGGTATTCAGAGAAGCGGTGTGGGCTGATGGTGATCGGGAAATTACTTTGAATGAAGTTATTCCAGACAGTTGTCATACCGATATTAGTAGAGAACACTTCCAAGAAGGAGATCACTGTATGGCAACTGTTTAACTCTGTAGCCTTGTCCAATGGCATTGGTTAGAGTTTGTGAAACTATGAAAGTTGACATAAGCCTTGCAGTTTTTCTAGGTATTCACTATTAACAATGTGGCAGTGTGAGAAATTTATATTTTTGTTACTAAACAAGTTAGCAGTCATTTTGGTGCACCCTTTCTTGGGAGGGCAACCAGTTGCAAAAAGAGAAGAAGGCATAAAAAGTATTGTTTTTTTTTTTCTTATTATGATGCATATGACCAACCATTTAGGCCAGCAATGCCAGGAATTCAGATTCAAGCCTTGCCCACACCAGCTATACGCTATGACTTTAACCTAATATGGCATAACACCGGTTGGTTAGCCCCAAAGGGTTGTTAGCCCCCTTGCCACCTGGAAGAAGCAAAAATTGAGAGAAGATGACGGGAAAATTATGTTAAATCAAGAAATGTAGCGGAGGATACAAAATGGCAACCACCAATTTGTCTCTGTTGAGCCAGCCTGGAGGTGCCTTCTATGAGAGCGGGGCAAAAGTTGATGTGTACCCTCTGACAAAGGGCCTTAAAATCCGAAACCAGCATCGGCTTAGCACAAGGATAACCTTTTCCACGAACATGGCATTGCCAAACACAGCAAAGAGTGGGCGCTCTGGCTCTGTGATGTCGCACAGTGCACAAAAAACATGCGCTTTAACCGATGCCTCCTGAAAAGTATAACTGAATCTATGCAAAGAAGATCTGGTAGTGCAAGGTAATTCGTGCAACAACTTTATGAACGCTAATAGTTGACTTTTTTTTTTTCACAAGCTGACAATTTGAGCTGAGGTGATTGAAAATTTATTCAAATTATGCGTACCTTTAACTTAGATGAGCTTTTTTTAACATGCTGAGGCTTGGTGGGGCATTCCATGTTTAAATTAAGTGAGTTTAAAATAGTGAGGGTGCACTGTACTAAGATTTCTAGGATTCATTAGGCCTCCCCCACTGCAGCACAGTAGTCACTCCAATACTTTGTGAAAAAATGCCAGAGAACAACATGCACACACGCAAAATCTTAAAAAAAAATCTAGTTCTCCACTCACCTCGACAGACGGTCACTGACTGTGTACAGGCAGATGGAAGGGATGCAGGGCGTCCCTTCCCGGACTTTCTTGATGGCCTGTCGCAGGGAAGCCAGGGACTCCTTGCAGTGCTCAGCACTGGGTGCCTGCTTGGCATCGGCACCTCGGGACACAGCTGATACTGTGCCTGTGGGCTGCTGCGAACTCAGGGGCTGCGCATCTCCATTTGTTTTCTCATGGGGCAGCTGTACTGCAAAATGAAAACAATGAAAAAAAAGAAAAAATACAGGACTGCACTTAAGTTTGCTTAAGAGCAGAAATGGAGTAATCCACTTTACAGGACTGTTTTCACTACCTGCGTCGTCATTGTCGTCCCTGCTATCATCATCATCAACACTGTGACTATCAGCATTATAAACTAAATGCACGGTCATTATTATCGCTACTATCATCATTATCATTGTACTGACTGCAGCGCTGTTGTCATCACTACTACTATCCTCACGCTAGACAAGGAGAATTATGGTCAGTTTCTCATGAGCACAGCTTGGCCGAGTGGTTTGCACGTTCGGCTTGGGATTGGAGGGACGTGGTTCGATTCCTGGTGAAGACAGATTTTTTTTTCTTAACTGTCAGTTCATGAGAATATCTCCTCGCGAACATATCCACAGCCCATGAGCCCAGGAATGCTTCCTTAATATGCCTTCACTTAAATGCTAGCATAGGGTAGCAAAGCCACACAGAATGATGAACAGATGCGTTGCCAGAGGCAACCACTAGAAACATGAAAATAAAGCTACTATAGTGTAGGAACCTGCCTCTCCGCTCAGGCGGCACAAAAAATTTGCAGAGGCGATTTAAGGTTACTTACATGCGGTGAATACAAAAAGCGTTACTATTTCATCAGGACTTCTATTGCAAGGTTCATTGAGTGCATGGGCAAATATAAACCCTTACATGTTCCTAAGCCTAACAAGCATGCATTGCATGGCCTACTAGTTGGTAACATGTCTGACTAACAACCCAAAAAGTTGTGGGTTAAAACTCCACCTACAACAACCAATTTTTTTTCTTAGAGCAAAATCAATTACTTTATAAAGTTCAATCATTTGAGACATGCAGCAGCCTTTAATTCGTATTGCATGTCGGATCATAGTCCCTATCATTCCACACATGATGCCACATTTAACATGAGCATTGCGGGGTGTTTTAAATACTGTGTCATGTGGCTGTGACATAACCAGTTTTCTGGAAGCCACTCTTTCTGTATCACATCAGGTTTCGTTTCCGATAGCCCCCCCGCCATATAATGATTCTTCATTAAAACTTCTCTTAAGTTTCGAGACCACCTCATATAGACACTCTTTCATATACAAACAATTGTTTTCGACACGCTGCCGAACACAAATTTTCATGCATTGGAACATGTAGCACAATCTAGGCAGATAGTCGGATAACTGTAATTTCAATTTCAGTTTGGGGTCACAATTTAATTCTTTTTTTCTTTTTTTTTTGGTAAGCGGCGACATAGGAGAAACATTTATTCGGACCAGAGAAGTTTCAAGTGTCAACGAAAATGGCATCAAGCTCATGTCAGGATGCGCTTCAAATTTGGCACCATTTACGCGATTCCGCTGCCTGTACTAAGAATTTTTCAGAAGAGCGTGTTGTCGGGCTAGTTGGTTCTGCATAGTGAACTGTTGTGTGTGTTTCTTCCTGTGTCCTGTTGAAGTTGTTGCACATTTCTCTTATATACTAAGAATTTTTGTCATGACAGCAGTAGCGAAAAGTCTGAAAACAACGTCACAAGCTCTGACCTCAGCTCAGATAATGAATCAGGAAAATATTTGGCTGGATTTTGTAATAGGGACCCAAGCATAGCATACTTTAGCTCGCTCATGAGCAGTTGAGCCTCCTCAACCTGCACACCTGCTTGCTTTACTTACATTCGCAAGGGTGTCAGCAACCTATGATAGGATATGGTTTCAGCAGCAAGGAAGGCCCAGATACATTAGATGGCTCCTCCAGAACTTCAATGAGTGTGAAGCTCTTTCAGCAACATCGAATGGGGTTTCAGCACCCAGCTTTTAAAACGGCTCCTAGTTTCAATTTTGACACTAAGCTAGATTGCACTCTGTCAGGCCGTAATAAAAATGCCGCAAAACGTGCCATCCAAGAACCACAAGAAGCTCGAAAACACAAACATTGTAAGCTGTGCAATAAGCAGGGAAAAAGTGAGTTCAAAACTAGCATTTTTATCAATTCACCAATGTTGTTATGAGAACAGCATACCTTCAAAATAGACTTCATAATCAAACCTATTGACAAGGTGCAATATTAGTTACTAGGTAATTTGGTTTCACTGCACTTAGAGCAGTTGGGAGGATGGGCATGTCACACCGCCAACAATTGCCGTGGTAAACGAATAGTGACTACTGCTGCCAAACAACACTAAAGAAATAAATCTGCAAATAGGTTAGCAACGCTTATACACTTTAGGTCGAATTTTTGTCTTGGGGATGTTTTTTCTAGCGGCCGCTTTTCAAGGCCTTTTTTTCCGGGAACGTTTTTTCAGTGGCGTAACTTCCTAAGACCTGTTTTCTAGGGACGTTTTTATTTACACCCGGGTGCGGCAGCGGCGCCGATTCAGCGTTGCCGTGTTGCCTATTGCAAGCGTTTTTAAGAAAAGAGCATTGTTGCATATTTTGTACGGCTTGAAATAATTTTATTGCTGTGTTTTATTTTGATGTTCATGTTTTTAATTTTGGGGTGTTTTCTCCAGCAAGTTTGCCGAGTGTCATTTCTTTGCACATATATATATAAAATATACAAACAAACTGTATGTATTTGATCGACTGTCTAAATAGCTGCATTTTAGTATACTGTATAGAATAATTGCATAAATGTTGCATATAATACTATCTTTTTCCAATGGCTTTTCAGAATAGCCTGTTTTACTCTACAGTCTTGAGAGAGTTAACACCAAGAAGAGGGACTTAAACATATGCAAGCCATATATTCAAAAGTAAAAAACATTGTTACACATTTTGTATTTTCTGAAAATTTTTATTACAGTTCTGTGTCTTTAAATCCATGGTTTTAAATGTTTTTATAAATCCTATTTTTCTCGATCAAAAGGTATATATTTTTTTTCATATTCTAGATAATGCATGAGGTAAATAATAATCACATGTATAAAAGACCATTTACATAGCTACATTTAGGTATATCTTCACCATAATTATTTAAATACTGCATTTATAAAACAAGTTTTTTTCTCTAAGGCCCTCAGAATCATGTTTTTTGGCAGACCCAAAAAAGTTAAATGCAAATACACACCTGTCTCCCTCAAAACCTAAGCTTTACACGGGGGTGGCATTTTGGAAATTTTTTTTTTCCAAGACATAAAATAACTTCCATGGCTCAATTAACAGAAATAAAATAATGCCGGACATGCAAGAACAAATTCATTCAGCTGAACTGATATTAATGTATGCTGGAAAATCATGATGGCATAATGTAGAAAAGTCAGAGGGTTGCTTGTTTCATCTAGCCCAGCAAACAGAAATGACACGGGCAAAATAAACCATGAAATGAAAACTCTGTGAAGGGTCTAGTTAAGGATATCACATAGGCATAAGAGGGAAAGTTTTCAATGAGAATTTTATTGCAATACTATATCTATACAAGTTCCTGAACAATTCAATACAAAAGCGCCATCTACCATCAGCCAAAACAGAAATGGATGATAAGCAGCGTCTAAAGAAGGGGTTTTCAAACTTTGCAGACATGATGCTACAGATTACTAGGAAGCATTTCATGAATTTTAAACATGCAGGCGCACACAGACAGGTCTCTCCTTTCATATGGGAGGGCGATATCAGAATCAGCCTGCCACAACCGTTTGCATTCTCATTACCCCTACGACACGCAGCCACGTCCATACGGCTTGGTTGAAGCGTGACTTTATATGTGGCTCATACCCTTTAAGGATGAGCT
>NC_139347.1:36671526-36739026 GCF_055883805.1 Amblyomma maculatum | reverse complement strand
TAAGTGTCCCCAATAATGTAGCACCTTACATTGATAGGGCGTGATACGAGAATAATGTAGCAGGCAAGAGAAGCTTCCGCCATTGCTTTCGTAGTTCAACTAGTGTTACCAAGAGCTAAACCACACCTAATTTTTTTATTTTGCTTCACTGCCTCCTGCCGATAGTTTTTCATTCTTTGCTTGAGCAATGCTGGGGCTCATTTTTAATATTTTGGCGATACACCTCATATGCCTTTCTAACAGTCTTGAGAAGCTTCCTAGTGATTGACAGCTTTGGCGTACCAATCCACAACGCTTCAAGTATGGTTTTGTCTGCCGTAGGCCTGACAAGCTTGTCACTGACAAAGAGGCTCAAAGGTGAAGTACCTGCTTGTTTTCACAGCAGAGCCATTAGAATAACTGATGCAGTTTTTGCAGGCAGACAAGTTCCCTTCCTAATGGCTCACATTGTTTGCGCTACCTGCTTCGCTTGCTGACCTCGCTTCTCTCCACCAGGAATTCAAAAGGCTGAAAGGAGGTGCTATGTCACATGCACAGTGCATGCCTTTTTTGCAATTACCTCCAATCACCAGTGGCTCATACTAAATTTACTCATGAACAAATATTTGTTATGCTCCATGCTTCCTTACTTTACAAAAATTTAATTTGTATTAAGCCCAGTGCAAGATGCATTATATCTTTACCACTGGTGCAATGACACTGTTTCTGTGTTCTACTAAATTTGATAGTAGAACATCAAAACAGCCAGTTTAGAGCAGTTTTGGAGCAACATTGCATTTTGGAGCAGGATGGAGTAGGAAAAGAAGTTTGGAACAGAATGGAGCAATTCGAGCAGCACTTCCACCCCTTTCATTAACTAAGATAGATTTTGCAAAATCTTTATTATTCACTTTGGCGCCAAGTGGGTTTCATAAAGTTGTCCGGCCCCGTGTGCTATAATTTTGCAGCTCTCCCAACAACGTTTGGATGAGCGAAACGTGCGTGGTGATCGTGCCAGTCAGTGGCCGCCACTCATTTTACGGGCCGCGCCATGACACAAATAAAATAAAACCGAGCCTGCCTTGAATTATTTGGCTTGAGCGCTTTTTCTTCATTTTTTATTTCGTCAGTGTGATGGCTCTATAAAATCTCTGTTCGAGATTGCTGTCAGTGGCATGCCCATCGCTTATCGCTGATCGTTGCTCTGGCTTTCTGTGCTCTGGCAGAGTGTGCTGACGCAGTTTTGAGACTATGTTGATAGCGGGGTCCGTCGACCGCTCATTTCGAGATGAGGAGCATGTGCACTTCATTAATTCAAAACGTGTTTGGCAGTGCTGCAATATGGTAATGCAAGACCGCAATCACGAGGTATTTTTTAATATTTTGCGGGGTTTCTTTAAATGCCAGAAAGAACAAATATAGGAGGTAGGTTAATGGAAAAAACTGGGTCGGTTGTATCCCTCCTCTACAACTTCATAAAGTGCACTTGGCCCCAAAGTGAATAATAAAGATGTTGCATAACTCATCTTAGTTTATTAGCTAATTAGGCACAATATAAAACATACTCTGAGGAGCACTACATGACAACAAACATTATGTCGTTGGTCTCAGCCAGCTAGAAGCTTTACTTTTTTTTTCTTTTTTTAATCCTTGAAGTTACGTGAAACACCCTGTATGTTATGGCATTTTATGCTGACCCCAGCCCTGTAGTATACCCAAAAAGGGGGCCTTTAAACAACTCAAAGTGATGTGAGATGATTGAAAGAACAAAGTCTCTGTGCCTGTCCGCTCAAAAGCAAAAAACAAAGGGTGCATTGAGTATACGGCACTCACCATCGACGTCAATATGTAAGTTGAAAACTTGAAGCAGGATAAGATTGTCATTATCCTGCAAAGGAGGACAAAAAACTCTTCAGTATTAGCATTCATCTGGACATTGGATAAACCAGGACTTAAGAGCCTCACCTTTAAAAAATTCAAAAAATACTCCAAGCTGTCATCTGACAACTTCACAGAATACTTGTTTTCTCTGAAAACAAACAAAGGCAAGTATTACATATTTTTTTTTTAACTAATTCTTTTACATTACAAGCAAAAATAGGAGACATGAAGGCACCAATGGCAGATTTCAAGTCTCGCAAACAGTTGCAAAATTAACTTACAAGGAAAATCATTTCCTATTTTGTTAATGCACTAAGATGATTGATTAAAGATGTTAGGCTAGTCAGCTTCACAGCATGAGCTGTCAATGAGAAAATCTTAGCCTTAATGCTATGAAAAGAAACTTCCTTGCAAGAAAAGTAACTCTTTACTATCAATCAGTAACCATATCATTTAAGCATGGTTTAAGGCCGGTATGTCGGCAGAGAAAAACAATATTACCTGAACTCTTTCACAAGAGGGTGAGATGGTACGTCCGATGCAGAAGTGATGCTTGGAAGCATATCTGTGATCGTGCGATACTGATCTGATGACTGAAATGTGCTCCGGTGACGGTTATGAAACTTCTGAGCTGTACGGACAAGTTCGAGAAATAATAATAAGAAAGAGCTTTGCACATATAGTTGTAAACAGCAAAAACTGGCTCAGAAGGAGGTAGTGTTAGGCTGGCAAGTCAGTGTCTATTCATAGAACACAAAAACGGTGTAAAACGAGGTGAAGGAAGGAAGGCTTGTCCCGCATACCTTTCTACTTCTCTGCTTTTCATTTTTCACTGTCTTTGTGTGTGGTGACTCCTACTTGACATTAAAAGGGAGCAGGGAAAACTAGCAGCACCTACCAACATTCTGAATGTGCATGTATATACACTGTTCAAGAGAACAAAATTAGTAGACAGTAGCGGCCACAAAGGTTTCTGAAGCAGCTGTCAGGAGCGACAGCATGCAATTGTTCTTCTAAATGCCGAGTGCAACATTCGTGTAACATACTACAGGCACACTATGTTGTAATCTTTAATTGCAGTTAATAACAACTCAAACTACTAATGGTGGCCAGTAGCAGGCTGCACAGAATGTGGACAAGCCAGCAGCCAACTAATAACTCAGCTACTCTAGTAAGTTACATTTACAGACTGCATGAATGAGACATGTTTTAACAGCACAAACAACATAGAGAAGCAGGGTAGAAGTAAGACAACACATGGTTGTTTCGTCTCACTTCTACCCTGCTTGTCAGTGTTGCTCGCGCTGCTAAACCATGTCTCATTTGTAAGCAAACCAACTAGCCAGTTTTCTGTCCTACAGACTGTATCCCGTTAGAAACTTCCTCCCTAGAAAAACAACCAGAAAGTTTATTACCTGATGACTTCTGGCCATTGACGATGAGGTCAAGATACAAATGTACAAACACTGGAAACAAGATGAAGGTGAGTTCGGACTTGAATGGTTCACATGCATCAGCAACGAAGCTCTTGAGCCTGAAAAAAGTTAAACAAGAAACAAAGAACTTAAGCACATCTTTCTAAATTTTGCACAATAGTTTTATACGACATGCCCCAGGTTATATGACTGTGGAAAGCATTTCTTAGTTCAATAGAAGTGAATAAGGTTAATTTGTCAGGAAACTCGACCAGTAACTTGGTCACCACTTACACGACAATTACAGCAGCCTGTGAATACCATCCTAGCATGAGAAGTCCAGTGCATGCCCAGTGCAATTTCGTATGAACAGGTGACTCTGAGGGGCGGCTTGAAGAGGCACAGAGCCGCCTTCTGAACCAGCAGTGGGCACACAGCGTGAAGCTAGAGTATATATAATGTTTCCAGTAATACGAAAATATATTCTATAGCAATTGCTGGCGTTTACACGAATTCTAAAACATAACCGGCCAGTAAAATCTCATGAGCAAAGACAGACTGAATTTTAACTTTTTTTTCGCGCCAATGTAATATTGTCGGATGGGAGGAGAGCCGTAGAGGAGGGGTGTCGTTTAATTTCGACCTCATGGAGCCCTTCAACGCACACAGAATCTCGGCTGATTGCAACCTGCACTTTGGGAGAGCATAATCAGAAATGCCAAAGCAGCGCCGCAATTTACTACCAATGTACCATTCAAAACAGCTTACTTGGTAAACTGTTGCTCGACCATTTGGGCATCTTTATTTACTGCGCTATATATTATAACGTTTTTTGACCCAGTTTCAGATGCCACCGTCCCGTTTAATGCGAAGTCGCTGATACTTTGCTGAAGTTTCATGTCGGCTTTCTTGAAGGAGTCGCAGTCCTGTGGAAACACACGAATGAAGAAGGCTTGTTATTCACTCTTTAAATAATGACCAACAGTGCATCCTGAGAGTTTGGACGGTAACACTGTCAAGGATTTCACATTGCGGACGTATGTACGCGCAAATTCACATCCACTAACAAGCACGCACACAGAGGTTGAAAACACGGTTACCATGTGCCCTCTTCCGTTCAAGTATCGTCCGACAGCTGCAGCAACCATTTCGCTTCTGTTTTTCTTCATAGTTGAGAATCATTGGTGAGCGCATCACATGTTCGCACGCTCTTGAATTTTCAGCGTACGCTTATTAATCCGATGGCTTGAAACAAAACCACAAATATGCGGCGACTGATATCGCCAACGATACATCCATATACATCCATCGCGCTTGCTTGCAGGCTTGCAGTATCTTGCAGTACACCGATGGCTGCCCAACGCTTTTAGAGTAAAGTTGTTTGCTGTGCGATTAACCAATAATTGGTTGTTTTAACAGTCAGTGATACCTTAACTACAGCTTTGCAGTTTTCGTAATCATTTCTAAGCTTAACATTTTAGTACGAGATGGTGGCTGTGGCCACAAACCTCAATGTTTGAATGGGTTCTATGATGCGCGCTAAATTCGAATCGTACTGTGCTGCCACAGGGCTAATATGAAGTATAACTTAAAAATACAGCGTGGATGTACACTAGTTGGTCGCACATCGTGAAATACAAAACCGCAGAAACAAACGAAAAGTCAGAAGAAAGGCAGCAACAATTAGCGGATTTACTGAAAACACACTTAAAACTGCCAACAATCACAAAGCCGGTGGGTGGAAACATATGAGCATACAAAGCAACTGCAAACACGGCGATAACAGTCGCGAAAAAAGACACAGTCGATCATAAAGTGCGCGGGAACGGGAGAAAACAATTCAACCTCCTTATGTAGGCGACAGTGTGCGTCTGAGTTTTAACAAGCTTTTTATCAATGATGACATGTATGAATGGGACACTGATGCTAATCATGCTGTGTGCGTCTCGCGGCGCAGTGCGAGATGGTGGTTGTCTTCAAGCCAACGTCCACCTACACGTGGGAACACGGTGTGCTTTCTGTACACTAACATCCGAAGCGTCTTGCCGAAGAGCGTTGCGCTGTCATCACTCATTGATTCATGCTCTGCATCACTGGTAGCTCTTACCGAAACGTGGCTTAATGATACCGTTCATTATGATTGTATTTTAGTACAGGGGTCATTCTTTAATTATTATTATTTTTTTTAGGTGCGATAGGAACTCTCGTAGGAGAGGCGGCGTCCTTCTCGCTATCAGAAAATAATTTATTGTTGTTCCAGTCATTGTTACTTCATTTTTTCTCGAGTGCGTTTCAGTCTCAGTGCGATGCGGAGCAACTAACTTTATAATCGGTGTTATTTATCGTCCCCCTGACCTAGTTACTGGTTTTTCGCAAGAATTTTCTCGAATTTTAAGAATGCCTCCTGAAGAACGTACACGAGGCGAGATGCTCGAGGCGCGACGGTGCGAGTGGCGCGAGCGCAACGGTTTTTGCACCTCGAAAGTTCGCAATCGAAGACCTGAGAGGGCGCACCGAGCACTGAAGAAAAAAAAAAAAAAAAAAGAAACGTCGTCGACGTCATTGAGGGGCGTGGTTGAGTCGGGAACGCGTGTAGGTTAACTGCGCTTCAAATTCTTCGGTGTCTGTGCCGTACGGCTTGCCAGCAAAGACAGAAAATGGTGAGGGCATGGTTCATGGATGACGACCTCACTGTTGATCAGAGAGAGGAGCATCAACTGGATCCACCGATGCCGGTGTCATTGGACGAAATCCGTAAGCGGAGTGGTGTCCTCTACTGGAAGGTATGTGCATGGCTCAGTCAAGGCCTTGGTTTAGCGAAAACGTAAAACCTGCACGTCTATAAGCTTTGACACCGACTAAGGAATAAATGTAATATGTAGAGTTGTATGTTTAGTTTAACCTACTGAAAATACCTTTAAAAAATCCTTAGCGTTGTGTGTGTTTACGCGAGATTAGCGGTTTGGTCAAACAAGTGAGTGTCGAAGGTCCTCTGTCTGGATAAGCTTTCCAACACAGCTTTTTGGCGTGCATCGTCGTTATTTGGCTCAAGAAGCAATTAATTTCATTGTGAGAAAGTATACGAAATGGTGATGTTAACTGGGATATATGAATTTCCAGCTGAATGCCGACACCTACGAGGAGGACGGAGAACTCGAGAAGATAAAGAAGGAGCGCGGATATTCATACACCGATGTCATCGAGATATCTAAGGACAAATTACCGAACTACGAAGACAAGGTATTTTGTGAGCGCTTTACTGCTGCGGTACGGCTGATAAACGCAGAAGCATCTTCGAGCATGAGAAAACAAATCTATTTGCGACAGCTTTATTATGGAGACATATGGGTGCGAGCGCAAAGCAACGAGCGCAAACTTTTTTGTGTTGTCGTTTGTGTACTCGTTTAAGCGCACCCATATGCCAGTATGAACCACCAACTAGCCCCATTAAAGCTTTGCTTATTATGGAGGTTCATTTGTGCAATGCATGCATTCTCCTCGTGGTGGTTCATTTAACGTTTAAACTCAAAGGTATTTGGCAGATTTTCTTAAGGTCACTTTGATGTAGCTTGCATTGGCTGCACTAGATCTGAAAGGTGCTACAGCGGCAGCAGCGGTGCCAAGCGGTCACGTGAGCGTGCAGTGCTAGTTCAATCGTGCGACGGCAGCTGCCAAAACTGTACGCAAGTGTAGGACTCGGCAACTTATAACAGATGCGTGCGCGTAGTATATATACATATGGCATGTATCGCGTGCTATAGCATGATCACGTCCAATTTCGAAACCAGCTGCCGTAGACCTACTGCACTCGGGACGTTGACTGCGACCGACTTATGCGCGGCTGCACGATCGTTATAGCGTTCTGAGAAGATGCCATTCATGTGCTTGGGTATGAGTGAATTAACTTTGTAAGCAGTTGTCACGAGTCTTAATTTAAATAAGACTGCGTAACGAGATGCTTGACTAGTTCAGTGGTATAAATATCCAAGGTTCCGATCTTCTGTCCAAAAGCGCTGCTGCTGAGACGACGTATGCGTTTCATTGCGCGGTGTTGTATACGTGACTCTCAGACATCTATGTACTCCGTGGGTGACAAGTTTCCTGTCGCAGAGTCGCTGTGCACTCTATCGTGTAGGTGGGTCTCTCACACGCACTTGGCACGGCAGAAATGACTCGATCGATCACAACTGATTTCTGTTCGCAGCTGCCCGTCTTCTTAGGTCAAGAAAAATGCCATACAACACGATAAAAAAAAAAAAAATACTACCTAAAACAATGTGCGCGAAGGTGCCGTATCATGGCCACGTACCGCTATATATGTGACCACAACTACATATAATACCGCTCCCGAGTCCTGACCAAAAACAAGATTTTAATCACCAGCATGCAGCCCAACTACCCTGTATTCGCAACCATTCGCGGATCTGTTAGCAACAAACCGTCCGGGTTCTGATAGAGATGGACTTTACAAAGCTGTGCAGAAATGTGCAGTGTCGTCTGCTCTTGGCCGCGCGGCGCATATGTTGTGCTGCACTTTTCCCTGCACCTCCTCTGGAGCGACTGCACAAAGGGCGAAAACTCGTGCAGAACTAGTCCTGCACTTTGACAAAACAAGGAGAGGAGTGCATACGGTGCGCGCGGCTCTGGCAAAACGAGGGTGGCAATGCTGCACTACTTGAACTAGTGCAGCTGGTGCAGACAAATCGAAGAGACCTTTAGCTTTAACATCGTATGTGGCCAAGCACACACTGCTTGTTGAACCTGTAGTTGTGCTTCAGTTTCAGTGGCCGTTTTTTATTTCTACTCCTTTAATCGATGCTTTTTCTTGTTTCTGTCGAGTCACTGCACAAACTCAGCCTCAGAACAATGTAGCCAATAATAATACGCATGCACGGATTTCAACATCTATTTTGCGACAGTTATGAAAGCACTCTGTCGTCTTGGTACCAAATAAAGCATTGCATATTTGGTTACTTAATGTGTTTTGTTCTTAGATTAAAACATTCTTCCAAGAGCATCTGCACTCTGACGAGGAGATACGCTTCATCTTGGCTGGGAGTGGCTACTTTGATGTTCGGGACTGTGAGGACAAGTGGATAAGGATTGCAGTGGGCAAAGGAGACCTTCTAATCTTGCCTGCTGGCATCTACCATAGGTTCACTCTTGACAAGCAGGTACGTGAATGCAATCCCGGCTGCCACGGCTGTTGTGGGATGTCGGCGCACATTAAGGGGAGATGCTCCTCGAAGATACTTTTTTCTTAATATTCAACCTATGATTATGAAACTTATATCATTGATAAGGATTTTAATGCAGATTCTAAATATGGTCTTAGTTTTTATGTAGCACACATAGTTTTTGTGTAATAGAGTCTTCAAAAGTAAAATATAGGGCTTTTTGTGCACACTTTTTTGAAGATTAAATTTATGTTTAGAGTAGCTTGCAATAGCTCATTTTGCATCTTAGGTTTAGTAGTATGAGCAAAACTACTTGAAATTTGATTACAATATCCTGTATTTGCAAAAAAATTCACTAACATCAAAAGTGTACATTCTGGGTGCTGCTAGTCAACATTTTGAATTTTTGCCAAAAAATGTAGAAGAGATATTGACAATCCAGATAGATATGCCCATTCTGCATACTTTGAAGAAGCTGTGTACAAAATTTTATCCAAATCTGAGAATTCTACGCACTTGAAAGTTTGTGCACAAAATGTAAAAAATGCTGAAAATTAGAATTGGAGAAAAACGCATCTGAAAGTTTGAAACATCTGCATTCTTGAAAAACATGACACAAGCACATGAAATTTATTCACAAAATACAAAAATAAAAAATACAAAAATACGAAACTGCAGGAGATGCTATCGGAGAGAAGAAGGCTTACTCTTCCTCTCCAAGCAGACGGCAATAGCGGGCGCTCCCGCGTTCTCGAGAGGCAGACGCGCGAAAGTTGACGATGTGCGCGAAAAATTGCAGTTTCTCGAGTCACCTTGGCTCAATAAAATGGATTTTTTAACTTCGCGTTCGAATTTTGCCTTGATTTTTGGGGGGATTGTAGCTGAATGCCCAAAGATAATTTTGCAGTAAAAAACCGAAAATTGAAAAATGTCGCGAAAAACTTGATTTTTCGACGTGCATCTCCCCTTAAAGAACCTCAGATGGTCAAAATCAATTGGACCACTCTGTTGCCCCATCCCTCATAGCCCACGGGTTTGTCTTGGGGCGTTAAACCCCACCATTTTAAATGCAATCACATGGGTGCTTGCTTGACATTCCAGAATAAAGCGCTTTCTTTCTGAACTTTAAGCCATGTATATGCACATAACAGCTTGGGCTCATACGTATCGGGTGCCCCCAAAGCATTTAAAATAAAAATAAAAGAATCCTTTGTCATAGACTTGAGACAGTATTAATTTATGTGAGGGTGCAGTGTGTCACATACGAAATGTTTTTGCAGTGCTTTGCATAGTGTCGTAATTTCCTGCAATAAAATATGGGGGTGTGTGTGAATATTTGAAAGTTTGAAATAATTAACCGAATATCCTCCAAGCTTTTCAGTTAGTTGAATAAATGAAATATTGAATGATTACAATTATTTGAAACGGTATGCTGTCAGCTTTTTATCTAAATGGCAGCATGTTTGAATAAGGCCTGCCTTATTCATTTTTCAATGACTGTTTAAAAAACAGGGCCAGGCTGATGCTGCATACCAGCCTGCCATGATCAGTATGCATGGAATAAAAGGTTCAGTGCTGTGACATGGTTCATTTATGTGCCAGCGTTCACAGCGTTTAAATATGACCTCAAAGACGGGATGACACAGCAGGGCTTGGTCAAATTAAGAAAACCTTGCCCTGATTCCCGATCTCTGAGGCCAGTGCTCCTACGTGGTTGTTGCCTGTCTCATGCCTTGAGGTAGCTGTAGCTTTCTGTGTTTTGTCACCAGTAGCAATGGGTAGATTTCCTCTACGCATAACTTAGTGGTTAACTGACTTTATGATGCGACCCCTTAGTGGAGATAAGTGTTCGCTCTACTTAACAGTTACAGCTTTAACTCCTTAGGCTCTAGTGTAATATCACAGCACCGATGCTGGCATTTTTAAGTTTCGTGCAACTGCTTATTTTGTTCAAATAAGGAACATTCGGTAGCAAAGATGAGCTATTCTTGTTCAATTTGTATTGGCAAAAAAAGTACTATTCGCACACCTCTACCAAAATGTGTTGTTTTCGCCTGATACTTTATTTTCCACTGTATAAGACACACCCCTCCTATTTAGAAGTTCTAGTGCTGCATTAAGCTGCCTTTAACAGATTTAAACAGCCTGAAAGCTGTTTGTGGCTTGCCTGCGTTTTATTTAGGAACATAGTGTGAAACGAAAAAAAAAGAATCCATAGAAGATGCACCATTGTATAGGACGCTCTTGTAAAGAATTTAAAAACAAAACACATCTTACACACCGGAAGATATGATACTTGCTTTCCGGCTGTGTATATGAATACATTTTGCTGATGTTAAGAGTGCTGCTTGAGGACTGCACTCATTTGTGAGATGTGGAGGCAGTTTTCACACTCATTTTGCATTAGTGTCAACTCCTGATGAGAGCTATGCCACAGATGAAATAATTAGTTGCAAATGAACAGTGTTTTTGAAGTTGTCATCAGCCTGGAGCACTTGCTGCAGTGTTGGTTGCTGTGAATGCATGGTTACTACCACGTCTTCACATTGTCCACTGAGGGATAATGAGGACTGGTAATCAGTGATGTAGTGTTTCCTGCAGCATAATGAAAAAGAAACAGGGCTTGGTAACTACGGGCAATTATATGTAACATGTGTATTGCTCTGCTGAACAGTAAATGAGATCAGTTTTTGATATTTGGCTATACCAGACAAGCCAGGGACATCAAAATTCTTGAATTATAATTTGGTCTTGTAGCTTTTTCATTTATGTCAAGAAAAGGTCGAACAGCTGAATATTTTTTGCCGCAGGGGAATCCTGTGTGGCGGTTACTGCAGGGTATCCAACAATAGTTTTGTAAATACTTGCCAGATATCAGCACTTCTGACTTGAGCAAATGTGCTAGCTTCAAGCTTGACAGTGTTGGTCAAGTTCACAGCCCTACCTGCCTAGACTCAGTCAAGGACTGCTGTGATCATCAGAAAGAAGCAGAGACTGCACTGGGGTTTTTCATTCTCTTTTCTTTGGTGTGACACAGAACACAGAACAGACGACTTTGACGGGTAGGACTAGTTGAAAAAGGTTGCTGCATTGTCTGAGAAGCAGCCAAATACAGATCACTTTGCGCACAAAGCGATTGCATGTCCATTTCTGATAAACTCAATGGAAAATTACGAGAAGTAAAGGTACGCTGACAGGGCTGGCTACTGTAACTTGTACATTCAATAAACAGTTTGCAAAGTTAGTTGTGCTCTTTGTTGCAGACATTTTCCTATGTTTAACATGTCTGTCTTTTGCGCTGTGGTGACCGATTGGGTCATGCCACATGTGCAGGTTATGTAACAATGAGTACCGAGTTCTGATGAAGCCATCTGTTTAGTTTAGCAAGCTTCTTAAAAAAAAAGTTAGAAGTACTCACACACATGGTTGCTATTGCGCCCTATTAGTGGCTCAGAGAAGGTAATTTTTTGCCTGTGGCACACTGGTGATTGTAGTCATTATTATTCTTAAATAGCCTCTTATTTACATGTCTTCTCGACTGTCCAGCATATTGTTTCCTACATGGTATTGCAATCTTGTATATGTCTTTCTGGCATAGAATGAATGTTTCACCGTTGGAAATTTCACACTATTTATATCTTCAGTGTTTTTTGTTCTCGTTTACTTTGATACAAAGGCTTATCAGTAGTCTGTCATTCTGCAGCCTCTTATATGTTCCCAAATAGCGCATTTGAAAGGGAGAGTAAAAGTATTGTGGTTGTAAGGCTAGATTGCACTTGGAGAAGGAGCATTTACATTTGGTGGCACCCAAGATGTAAAGTCTAGCTATGACGTGATGAAGCAACTACCACAGGCAGTTTAAATATCGAGGTTCTCAAAGTAGGCGATCGTTTGACACAATGTAGCAAGTGCATGGTTTGATGGAAACAGTTATGCGTGAAATACATTTTCTTTAATGATGCCCATTCTACAGCTTGACCATGAGGGGTAGTAATTGCACATATGTTGAAGTCTGTGCATAAGATTTAAGCTTCTACTCTGCTGCCTCCACTATTGCACTGAGATCAAATTCATATACTGCACCAACTAAACAAGCAAAAATAAGCCTACTCAGAAATTCTATTTAATCTGTGTCTATTTCACTCAGGCCAGTGTAGTCTGCCTATCCCAATGCACAAAAACTTTACTCTGTGCCAATGTGAAATGCGCTTATCTTCCAAGAGAAGGCAAGTGTAGCACGGGGCGGCAAGAAGTTGTTAGGTGGGCGGATGAGATTAAGAAGTTGGCAGAGATCAGATGGATGCAGCTGACATAGGACCAGGTTAATTGGAGGGATATGGGAGAAGCCTTTGTCTTGCAGTGTGTGTAGTCAGACTGTTGATGTTGCTGATGAATGTGAAACTATTCAAACTTTGATTTTAACTTTTGTATTCTTGCTTGCTTGTAACACAACTGAGAGATTGCATAATATTTTAAAGCACGCTCCTTTAAATGGCCAACTGTGCTATACTTTCAATTTTCTTCTTTGTACGATTCTGCCATTACGAGAAATTGGTTAAGCAGACTGTAGGCAAAATAGACTTGATGGGCACAGTTAGCTCATATACACGCTGGGTATGGTATCTGTGATGTTCACAGGTTATTCATAACATTATTTGCCCAGGCAGAATGTGACATGACATTCACAGCACATGTTGGTCTTTGCAGAACTACATCAAGGCTATGCGGCTGTTTGTGGGGGAGCCTGTTTGGACGCCAATCAACCGCCCAGCTGATGACCACCCTGCCCGGTCCCAATATCTTGACAACCTGCAGCAAGCTTGCAATTGTGCTGCTTGATATAAAATTTATACAAATGGAAGCAGGCACATGTGGAACATGTTGCAAGGAATTTTTACGGTATATTTTTTTACATGAATGACTAACTATGGAATAACGATGTGATCAAAAGTGTAAATCAATGGATAAAGGTATATTTTCAACAGTGGCAAGTCGATTTTTTATTAAGTACATCATGCACAGCAAATAAGCTGCAGTGAAATGAAGTACAGCCAAGAAAAATAAATAACATGCTGCAATATTGTAAGTCACGACTAGAACTAACAAAGAGCACATAAAATACTGTGCACACCTTGCGATGCTCAGAGTTGTTTTCCTGCATTCGATTGCACATGCTGCGTACGTGAACATTTTCAGTGTTAGAAATTTGCACGTTAAATGCAGCCGGTTCGGCATTATAAAACCCTGCACATATTCATCGCTGCTGTCAATAACCTGAAACTTAGTGGAGTGAGGCAGGATGAGTGCATATAATTTTGCTGGGAATGTTACTTTTGAGAAGAAAGGAGAAAAAAAAAAAACATTTAAAATGATAGAAGGCAGTTCTTTGGTTATGGCGCAGTGATGTTTGGTTTTACACCAAGAAATAACTCATTTCTAAACATCACAGTGCCTCTTAACACAAAATATTTACAAAGCAGGACCTTTGATGCAGAAGGGCTTCTGCCAGTTCATATCTGTAAGCTGTGGGAAGGTGATGTTGCGAGCTTCGATACTTGCGTAGTCTCCTATGAACGCGTTATTCAGGTACGACCATAAAACAAGCGTTTGTGCATAGTTTCATTTCACAGGCACCCCCTTCACTGCTATATATCTCTACTGCCTCTTGCACACTATGTATTCGACCCACAGGCACCTGAGATCAGTGATAAATATTATCAAACTACTTTTAATGTGTCCAACAGGCTTAGTGGTTGAAAGACAAGTTTCACCTGTGTGTGTGTGTGCCAAACGTTGCATTGCTACTGCAGATGAATATAAGTACTCTGTGGCCTAAGCTACTAGTTGGTAGGGTCTGAACACTGCACTTGCATTCAGTGATTTATACTGCCCATAGCATTTGGCAGCATTCCTCACAGGTTATTTGTACAAGCTTTTAATTCTGCTAGAACAGATTACGCCACCCTACCATTACACTGTGCCACTACTGCACATATTGTTCATCTGGCAAGGCACCATCGTGGTTTCATATATATTGTTGTGAAGAAGAATATCGGCAGCGGCACGAGGCCAGCCAATTAAATCATCCTGCATACTGTCGCCATGTTGTGCCGTCTTCTTGCTTGTCGCTACATAACAATATACACATAGCTCTGATTAAGCCCTGCCATAGATGGCTACTTTTGTTTTACCCAAATGAATCATCCAAGCACTGTAAGCACATTCTGTGTGCTTACAGTGCTTCCACTCTGACATGAAAAATAGCACAAATGGGCTAGTGCTTAGGCCAGAGAAGCAATTAAACCTGCCTTCAGTAGCGCGCAACACTGTACAATTGTCAGTACCTAAATATGGAAAAACAAATTCGGTAAAAAGGTAAATTACCAGTCAATGATTCCTTTTCTTTATCCTCCCCTCTCACAATATCTTGCGGAGGGACGTCTTACACGTGAAGCGGCATAATATTGCTGCCTTTTCAGTCTGATGCTAAATTTAAGGCGATAAAAGGGGGCAATTCTGAAGCGCTTAGAAAATCGCTACTTGCGACAGCATCACACAAACACTCGATGAGGGTGCCAAAAATGCAAACAAATGATGTGTGCAATGAGATAAGCCAAACAAAACACTGCATGCCTCCCTACTGCAGCTTCTCAACGGCGATGCACTGCAGCAGTTGCAGTTCACTGTCTTCTGTTTGCACAAATGAAGAAACACAGCGTAAGGTTCTTGGTGCCCATTTGGTGGCAGTTTTTCACACGTTAGTATTCTTGCTGGTGTCAGCCCAATAGTTTTGAATGGTCACTGCTTCGAGGCTGTTGAGAAATGAATCGTTGTCCAAAGAAGTCATTTCTTCAGAGTTTTCCTGCAGAGAGGAGGAAAGAAAACTGCAGTCGTTGAAAGCAGCACAATGCTGCCTAGGTAGGGTGATAATTTCATGCCAAACAACACAGGTCCTGTGCCCATAGTTGCAATGCTAGACCAGTCTATGCGACAAATTTTGTGATCTTTAGTGCGTGGTTCAGGTGTCTACAGAACAAGTGTGACAGATACTGCGCCTTTCCTTTCCTGTGAACCAACTATTTTATGTATGTTTGACTACTTTTGTGAAATTAACTAAAGTTGTGATAAAAACACACAAGATATGTGTGTTTGTCTTGTGAAAATTGGTAATAAAGTTCAGTGCTGCATGTAGCATACCCTGCTATCTAATATTGATCAGTAAACTAGCTCAGATGAATAATCAATTGAGCCTAAGTTTCAGAGTGAATGATTAGACCACATGCAAAAGCCCTGAGGATGCAACGAATTTTATGTTAGTTGTATATAAATAATGTACCTGGCACCTCATTCCACACTGACTACTTACAGAATTAGTTGACTGAAGTTTAGCTATTCACATAGAATTATTTCTGAGACCAGCATGCACTGCTTATTCTGAGCATGCCACGTCTTTTAATACTAACTTAGCTAGTTTGGCACGAGTTGGGTCTCGGGGCACCAAAGCAAATAGTTCCGCATCAGCTTTCTCGTCATGCTTCACTTTTCAAAACAAGATAAAGAATGAGCTGCTTAATTAGTTCTTTTCACTCCTAGACAATAACATACCTTTCACTTTGACACTGCATGCAGCACACCCAACCAGCTAAGATGAATAACCCCTGGGGATCTAGCAAAATGTTCAACCTTTGCTGCAAGGCAGGCTCCTGTATATGAAGAGATGTCATTGTATGCACTTGCTTTGGTGCATTCATTTTTCCCTTGAAAGCATTTGCAAACAGGCCATTTTTGTTACCTGCACTCACAAAACGGTGATATCTGTGACTACAGTTCATACACTTGCCTTAAGAGCTTACTTTAAGAAAAATGCAGCAATTCATGGAAATCACTTGACTGTACATTTAATTTTGCAAGCACACCGTCTCTTTCATATTTTATATATATATTTTGTTTATATTTTATTTAAAAACTGAACTGAAAATTTCTTAGTAAAGAATAAACTGAAAGTGAGAAAAAAATATATACAGCATGAAACACTATGCCCGACATGAAACTACGCCAGACTCTCTATTCTTTTTCAAGTGTATGTTACTGATAGTATAACTTAATGCCTTTAAAGAGAGTGTTTGGTTTGCTCTATAGGGTTCAGTATACAAAAGGGACATCACAGTGGAGGGTTCTGAAAATTTCATTGAAGAGCTCTGGGAATTTCGACCATCTAGCCTTGAGTTCTGTCTCTATCGAAACACAACTGCTGCAACCGGGATCAAACCCGCATCCTGGGGAGAACCAGTCAAGCACCCTAACCATCAAGCCATCGCTACAGGGCTAAGTGAAAATGGGAACACTTCACATCATGATAACCGGCTGCGTAAAGGGCCATGATCAGCCTGCATATACAAAGTACTGGGATCGAACCCTAGCCACGATGGCCACTTTTAAATAGAGGCGAAAGGCAAGACACCCATGTGCTGTGCAGTGTCGGTGCACGTTAAAGAAACCAAATACAAAGTACTGCAGTTTTTAATTTAAAAGGCACTTTAATTTCTAATTACATGTTTAGCTCTTTCGGTATCTAGAAACGAACAGGAAAGCTGGAACAGGAAGTACATTTGACCCATACTACCTGTTCCTAGATTGCACATTTCTATGCTTGCATAAAATATGAACTACTGATTAAGCGAAAAGAATCCACTTTTACTGAGTTTTCCACATTGTTGTTGCTGCAACCAGCACTGGTTGTTACAGATATTAGTAGGTGTTGACAAAAATGCAAGCGACAAAAACAAAAAATTGGCTGTGGTTTAGCTCTGGTTAAACCGGGTTGAATTGCGTTAGCAATACCTCCTTGGCTGCAGCTTATGGTTCAGCATGTAGTGTATGGTGTAGCTTGAGATGTTAAAGCGGGGCTTGATATGGTGGGCTGGCAGGAGCTGAGAACTTGAGTCTCTTGTTTCACATGGGACGGTTATATCAGAATCGGTCTGCCAGGACCCTGGAATTCACGTTACCCCTATAGGCCACTAAGGCACGTTCATACGGCTTGGTTAAAGCCGTATTCGTCTCGGCTGCGGCTCAAGGTCAAACTTGACCCTTTTCGGGACGGCTGAAACCTGGCGGAGTATTGCTAACGCAATAAAATAGTTTATCTAATGACTGGCAATTCATTTGTTGCAACTGTGAATGCATTCATGCAAAATTCAAATTAGAACTAGAGGAGTATAGAAGAGCTAGCTTAAAATTTTCTGTTCAGTAAACAAAATTATCAAACGTTTAGGCATTTCTTTGCTGAACTGGAACCATTCACATTTCACTGTGCAGATGCTTTGAAGAATACTACCTGAAAAAGCTGTACCCTACTTATTTATTTGTTTAAGTATGGTATGAAATCCAACGCAAAACTTGTTACTCCTCTGTAAGTACTCACAAGCCAAAGTGAAATGATAAAGCATTGACTGCAAGCATCATGGTTCATCACACAAGTAGTCTGCATGTGTAACAAGTAAGTTTAGATGATCTAAACACTTCTTTAAATGGAGGGCTGTATACACAAGAATGGATTGAGTGGAAGGGTAAACACAAAGCCTGTAAATGCAAAAGCCAAGTACCTTAGGTAGCTCTATGTGGGTGTTCATGTAGCCAGTGCGCACAGTGTCGTCAATGTACGCGACATTGTCGGTAGACGATTTGTCCTGGTTGTTCAGCAACTTCAGGAAAGGCCTTCGCAAAACAATGTACGTAATGAGACCTGGAAAGAAGACAGAGTAATATTATCAACGATAAACTACTTCTTATAGGTGCTCTCAAAGCTGTTACTGCTATACACCTCGTTCAGAAATAACTCAAAGAATGGCAATGCTGTTAAAAAACTTTGCACTATGCAAGGTAGAGAGCATAATATTTTTAGTAGAACAAGCAAGGAGTTGTAATATTCGTAACAGCAGACTTTAAGCTTGGGCTGAAATCAATGCTCAGAAGACAGAAGCCCTTAAGAAACACAAGATGGGACACTCTTGTTCAATAAACATTTTACATAACTGCCTGAGCAACTCTGAATCTGTGCTCAGAGGACTCATTACAAACATGTCTGCTCATGACATAAACAGTACGCTTCACAATACTCTCGACCTTCTACCTCTTATGAATGCACCACTATTAATGCTGGCTGCGCACTATTTTATCATCACGACCTAACAGTAAACACAGCAGCAGTGTTAAATACTTTTAGCAGGCCATAAACCAGGTAAAATTGATTACTGCAATGCTATTTCTCTTTTATAACCAAATTATAAAGAGTTTAAGACCTCTATTTTGAGTACATTCGTGTTAGCACAGGCTATTGGTCATGACTGCTGGCAGTTATTCTGCAAGCAGTGGTTTGCAATCCGTGGTCCCGCCAGGCCGTGCCTTTTTGCACCTCGGCATTAGTGTCCACTCCTTCTCTCTCGCTCTTTGACCATAAATATACCTTGCACACAGCAATTAATATTTTTTCGAGCCCACGCTTGTCTCGCGTGGTATGTTATCGGAGCACACAATCAGCATACAACGTAACACTATAATATGGCCAAACGATTGCAAGTGCTCTGATGTCAAAGCCTTAACAGTTTCAACAGTTGGGCTTACCTGCAAGCAGTGCCACTGATGCAATGGAACCAATGACAATGCCAGCCACAGCACCCCCTGCCAGTGGGTAGTCTGGGGACTCTATGTTTGGCGAGTCCTTATCGACAGTAGGCGGTGTCACAGTTTCTGCTGGTGTGGCAGTCACACTACTTCCACCTGGATCTACGTCCACAGAAACACCCTCGTGGTGCGCATTTTTTTTGTCCAACAAGTCACCAGGAACACGCAGAGGACTGAAGTCATTCAATGTAGAGGATGTGGTCGTCGCATAACTGCTCTGCAGATGCACATTGTCTCCGTGTTCCCCAGACACAGCATTCACAGAAAGGGACGCAGTTGTATCCGTTGCTGCTGGGGCCTGTGTAGTGTCTGACGGCTCTTCCCTGTCTGGTCGTGTGGTGAGGATGGGGTGCGGCATGGTGTTTTCTCTGGTTGTTGCTGATGGGCTTGTCCCCACTGGAGGAATGTCATTGGAGAGCTGAGGTAGTGGGGCTGTATCAGGCGATGTGGTGTGTCCAGGTGTTAATGGCATAGAGTTTGCCAAGACTGGATGTGTGACATGGCCCTGTGCTGCTTGTAGAAATGGCGGAGCAGCAGCGATGGGTGGCTTGTTTCCCGGGAAAACGAACGGGCCCTGCATGAGATGAAACCAGGGTTCCTTTAAATGCTGTGGCAGCCATCCTAAGTTGCTAAATCCCAACAGCAAATGTATGCTGGCGCACTCACACAAACAAAGACATTAACAAAAGCGCACAAGGCTTGACATTTGGTCACCGGCCAAGTTACCTAGCAGAATAATAAACAAAATAGTTTGGAAACAGATGAACTAAATTTTAACATCTGAGGAGAAATGAGTGGGAGAATATAAGATTTAAATCAAAAGCATGAGCAAAAATGATTAATCCAATAAAGATTTTATGGTAATGGTTATCATATATACAGAGGTGTTCTAACAGTACAACAGCTTCATAATATCTTGGTATACTGAGATCAGCATGTTATGACATGTTCCAATCTTGAAGAAAGTATAGTAAAATGTTTGAGACGATATCTAGTAGCAGCCATAGTTGCACTTGACGTGCTACAAGTTATTGACTGCTTGTAATCAAATACATTTTTCTGTAATTTTGTTATTAATCAATTACTTTTGAAAACAGTAACAATCTCTGTAATTAAATTACTGCTTCCAGTAATCAATTATTGGTAATCAGTTACTTTCTTTTCCAAAAACAAATCGTAACCATAGGTACAGCTTTGAGAACCTCAACTTGGCAGCAAACACTGCTGCTAGAGGAGATGTTTTGTTTCTGACGGAGCAACAATGGACTGTCTGTGGGCAAAGAGTTGGATGCGGTCATGCTTGGGCCACAAATGGGTCACTGCCACCTCCTATGACAGTTGCTATGATGAGCATTTTAATATCATGCATCCACTCTGTAGGAACCTCCATCCCGCCAGATAGTGCCGCAACTTGCCTCCCGCTACACACAATATAGCTTATGTGGTATTTTGTACTTCTGCTGGCATCTGTTGCCATTCTTTCATTGTTGTTCTCTATTTAGTTAATGGGCATGCAATGAAGGGCAACGCCAGCAGCTCCACCAGCTGTTGATTGATGATTTGAACTGCCCATGCTATGGTTCCACACCACAGGCATTATGTGACATTTTAAAGTAGTTATATATAGGTTTTATCACCTTTCTGTATGGCCTTATTCGCAATACTCTATCAAAGCACTATAAGCAATGAAGCGCAGTGCTTTATAGAGGACTCAGACACTAGCATCGAAACAATGTGCAATTAGTATCTAGTATGCAATGCGATGGCGTAGCCAGAAATAGTTTTTTGGGCCGCTACTTGAATGTCGCCAGTAAAAAAAAATTAGGCAGAAAAAAATTTAAAAACGCTGAAAGGGGGGGAATGCTCCCAGCCATGTCTGTAGAATTACCTGGCATGCCACATGACTCACAACACTGTTCCACTTCTCATAACCTTCTCCTTTCACCTTTGCCTTAAAATGGCTATGAATGAAATTTACGCTGAATTCCATTGGTCAATTGGAGCTGGGTGCCTGGATTGAAACACAATAACCTAAACACCTACAGAGCAAATCAGCCTTGGTTGACCATACAGCAGGAGTAATGCTGAACCGATTCTGGAAGCAGAGGTGGCACACCAAAATGTGTGGTGATTGATAAATAGGTGGGGCACAGGCGCTCATGCACCATCAATGCTGTAATGTTGTTTAATAGACATGCATGAAAAAATGGCGATGCCTAGTGCCCTCTGCCGATATTTATGAAACCATTAAAAACAGCCAAAAAAGTTCTGCAACCTCCAGAAGTGATGACATTGCCGACTAGGAGTTCTGGCAAGATGTGACTCAAAAAGAGTTGCTTCAAACGACAGTGGAATTGCGCAACCTACCTAGGTCGACCAGTGGAATTTGAACTTATTATCGCGGAGCAAGAAAATCTGCTCTGGCACGAGCGGTGGAAATCATGATTAATCATGTAGCTTGTAAGCATGACTTCTACAAAAAAACAAAAAGCTCAATGACTAAAATCTGCAAGAATGGCATTATCCTGGCTAATGTCAGAACGAACCAACGTCAGTAATCTACAAATATTTCACATTTAGCACTCTGATACACATTAAATCAAAATTATTTGGAATAATAAATAGTAAACAGTGCCAGCACATTGCACTCTTTAGAGCAGTGGTGCCATGCTTACATGACTCCTCTCATTGTGAACCATGCACAATTCACAACACCCATAAAGATTCACTAAAATGACTATGCTCGGTTACTGGCCCTGTTGATTGGAGACGTTTATCAGTGTAGGATTTCATTCAGATCACCCACCGTGCTGAGAGGTGGGTTGTCAGGGTGAGGTTGAGATGGCCAGTTGGAAGGATGCATGGGCTGCCAGCCTGTTCCCTGGGGCTCACTCAATGTGACAGGCTCAGCGCGCACAAAGATGGGGGATGTGTGGGGGGCCTCGTAAGTGGGCTCCTGGGGTGGGCTGCCGCCTTCTTCCCAGGGGGGTAAAGATCCGGTCACCAGCAACACAGGATGCTGCGGCAGGCCACTGCCTCCCTGTAGCACTCCTCCGCAGGGCTGTTGTAGCAGCGTGATGGTACTCCACATCACTGCAAACGCTGCTGAAAGAAGCGTGAAAGATCAATATATTCTCCTTGGCAATTACAACGCATGATTGCCACATGGCAAGCCATTCCGCGACTGAAAACTGCTGGCCCATCTCAGTGGCCCGACTATATGCAGAACTTTAGGCTGCGTTATTTGTGCGCATTAGATACCATGCAAATTGCTTTGTGCAAAAAAGACAGGAGTACAGCACTGGACAGGTTGCTGTAATTGCTGGAAACTCAAGGCAGTGACACAAATGCCCTGCATTTTCTTTCTGTTAGCAGACCTGCTCAGTTAACGTGTTTGGAACACTGAGCTTGCCATGCCCAGTGTCATGTGCTTGTCATTTTTTTTTTGGTGCACGCAATGGCCAGGCACTTTCAAGAACAACTAAGCACAAAATGTTAGTAGCCGGTATCTTAGTGCCATCTGCTCCTATATGAAGCGACTCTATGGTTCTTAGCTTAGTACCATTTGGTGCTACTCAAAGAAACATCACGCCTGACATTTTTATTCTCCTGTGCTAGAAGGCTTCTGCAGCTGCCTTCCTCTAATGCTCAAGCATCTGAAGTACTAAAATCCCACCCCACCTCCAACAGAGTGAAATCACTAAACTGAGAACATCTCACAGAGTGAGACCCTCAATCAAGAATAGAGAGTCAGTTTCAGTGTACAGTTTGCTTCTGTCATGACAAGTGCACTCCTCAAACCTAGAAACTACTTTTAAGCATTTTGCAAACAATTAAATGCAATGAAGCAACCTGCTTTCCACGCATTATTAAATCATGTTAATGAGCTCATGTAACTGCAATTTTAGCATAAGATTTGCAGCCATGTCTAGTGCTTTATGCTTAAAAGTTACTAATCCGTACAAAGTTGACTGCATTTCTGTGTCACAGTTGTGAATCTCTCAAAAATGATGCCAAGATGCTTTTTTAATGGAGTTAATGAAATGCTGCAGTTTCGGAGTCTGGAACAGCAATTTCTGCAACATGCTAGGTAGTGAGCGTATTCTTTCTAGCTACGAAATGCTGCAAGACCAGATTCATGGTTTAAAATATCTACAAAGATTTAGGAAGTCAGCTCCTAGTGATAACCAAGCTATATGAAGGGTACTCCATAGTCGGGAATTAATTGCATCTCTCATAGCCCGGCTTGCTTTGGGATATGTTAAACTGCATAAACCAAACCAGAAATTAATTACATTACAGATAGATGCATGTGCCAAAATCAGTGCTGCACATACCACAACCTGTGAAGTCACAAGCCATTTAAAAACTAAAATGAGGAAGAGTGGGACTACACAGTCCACAGCCATCAAAACGTGTGTCACAGGCAGATGGATAAGTTGTCCAGCTTGTGCGATATATTTCATGCGGTAAATTTACTTGTGGCTTTAAATACACGACATAAGAAAAGAGCTGATGCTTTAAGTGTGTAACTTGCCAGAAAGCTGCACTATGGTAGTTTAGAACTGTTAAAATGACAGTACCTCATTTATAGCAGCGTATGCATGCTGGGTACTATACCCACCTGTAGAAATGTCCATTTTCTCTTAAGTCATCAGCATCATGTGGATTCCACATTGTCGGTCAGGAAGTAAGAGCACAAGCCATTCCCAGCTGGAAAGACAGGAAGAATTGCAATGCTTCAAAAGGGTTAAATGCTGGGCTAGTTGGTGCTCAGATTATGCAAGCATATATTTTAGCACAAAGAGACAGGATGACAGAAAGACAAGACAAACACGGGAGCCCATGTTCGTCTTGTCTTTCTGTCATCCTGTCTTCTCGAGCTAAAAAACATACTTGGTAATTTTAATGCCCACGCAAGTACAAGATTAGGGCACATTGCCAACACATTCCACCCAAGTATGGCCACATAAAGTAATCATAACTTATTCAAGACACACACATGCTAAAATGCAAATATAAGGACCTATTTCACCACCTTATGCTCATAACATGTGCAGCATTCCATTCAAGTCAGGTGAACATGCAGTGTGCAGCTACCAACAATCATTTGTGAAATTTGTAGAATACAGACCATAAAACAAACAGTGCATGGAATAATACATTAGCAGCTGGTCAGTCACTTTGCCAGAAATGTGTTCCATCAGTTGACCCAAGTGACATGTGCATTACTAATGCTTCATACTTGCCGTCCAGCTCAACTTTTCTGTCATTCAGCATTGGCTTCACTAAAGCATATACGAAAAATTTTGTTTGGAAAGACTAATCAACTTCTGCTCCACAAGGAAGTAAGATAAAAAATGCAGAGGTTTCATAACAAAATAGTATACAAGGGGGAAGTTAAAGCTGTTTGTTTTGCTGATCCTGCTGTGTTTTTACTGTCTACCTGTTGTGATGACCATATCACAATCAACGGCTCCACAGTCAGAACAACTTGACATAATGTTGTTTCACTTAAGGAATTAAGTAATATGAGTGTCCTATGCTACAAGTTGGCAATTCTTTGCTGTCATGGCATACAGTAACCAAGAACTGCATAATAAAGATCTCACAGATCTCATGCAAGCAAAGAGATATTCACTTGTTTTGATGTTTCCCCAGAAAGAATGACACAGGTATGCTTTACAGCATTCAAAACTTGTACTCAGACTGGAGATTTGCATTTGAGTCAGGGTGTCGAACCGGAATTTTTTCAGGCTCGGCTTTGCCTGAACCAGTTCAAATGGGTTTAGAAAAAAACAACTTTGGGTGCATTTTTTTTTACTCTACTTTTTTAATACTGAGTTTTTCTTTCCTGCCTGGTATGTGACAAAAGCTGAAAATTCATACTGTAGTTCGTCTATTGTTCTTGTCGTGAGACATAACAGGCTCCACTTGGTTGTACAGACTAGCATTTTCCTTTAATCCGCTTGACCTCATTCCTCTCCCTGCTTTTCAAATTTTTTGTCCCGACCTCCTTCATCACCGCGCAACCCGTAGACCAAGTTACTCATTAGTTACGTTTCCTCTCAACAGTGCACTTTTAGCTTTCAGTGCCACCTTTCTAGACTGTCTTAGGTATTCGCATCAGTGATGATGGATAAAGTGATGAAACACATTCTTTCTTTTGGCAGTGTAGTTGTATGGCTGAAACGATAGCACATCAAATAGAGCTTGTGAATTAATACTCCTCCTAGTAATTCCACTCAGTCCCTAGCTCTACCTAGTCTTCACATTTGAACATTGGACATTCCTGACATAGTTTAACTTGCCAAGGGAAATAAAACAAGCAGACATAGATAGCTAGGGACAAAAGGAAGAGAAGACAAAAGTGGAAATGAACTTATGGAATCATCTTTATACTAAATTCAGATGCAACTCAAGAACAGACCGGTAAATTGCTGCTCAAGGCGATCTTCCCACAATCAGTGTTGGCTTATCATTCTGAAGTCTCGGTCAACCAAATTGCATCGGATGGCGTCGCATCGCATACGGCTGCGATGCACGTGCCATGTGACTCATTGTGGTGTCGTCAAAAGATGGGAAAATAAAATTGTGGGACATTTCTTTTTAACAGATTCGTCATTTCATTATTGAGTTGGACATGGTTATATATTTATTTATCTAAATATGCAACTTCACTTACGAATTATATGCTATTATTTCATTGCTTAGGAAGCTAGGTTTTCGAATGGGGCAACTTTCTCCAGTGCAGCGGTCACCCGTGTTCAGGATAAAACGATAGCCCGACACCAGCTATTGATGCTATGCATGTGACAATACATTTTCTTTGTTATTGTCAGCTTATAGCAAGGGACAATTTTTCAATATAGATATGGTGTTTGCGGTGTGCAGTGGCACTTTCGAAATAAGTGAGAAGTTTGCTTTACAAGCAGCGATAAAAGAAATACAATGAAGTTGCCAGCAAAAGTGGGTTGGAACCGTACCGTGAACCGGTTCGGGTTCAGTTCCAAGATGACGGAAAAAATTCGGGCTCGGTTCCGGTTGGTATGATTCGACAACCTGATTAGAGTGCAACTTATACTCATTCAAAAGTTCTATCTGCTCTAAAAGATACACTATTATGCACCACGTTGTCATGCAGTATATGCTGTGCCTGCGACAAGGTGGTAATATGTGGCACACCTTTCTAACAGCACCTGCACGATATCCGTACCTTAGACAGCAATGATGCTACAGTCTGATGTGCTAGATTTATGATCAGCTTGGCATGAAAAGGAAAAGGAAGCCCTCTTTACGCCACTTGTTCATAACAGGTAGTTGGAACAACACGATGCACACAAAAGCATGGCGTGCTATATCTAGTCATAATTCCTATCACAGAGTCATATGAATATCATTATATAGACACGAAACCACTAGGTGCCATGGTGCAGCGTGATGTGTAGCTTCCACAGCACAGCCCATGTAGTCATAAGCAAATTAAAAAAAAAAAAAAAAAAGTCAGATTCTCACTGTGTCTTTGGCTTCAAATATTGCTGCCACTGTGACGAGTTATGCATGCTGGCATGACATGTAAGCTGCTTTAAATCAGCCATATCATTTGTGCTCGGTGTACTATACATATGCTGCAGGCGAGTCTCCCTGCTCCAACCAGAAAAAGCCGGTAAAAATTGGCCAGTACAAAAATACTGAATTGGTTCAAACCAAAAAATGGCAGCTTCTAGACATGCTCATGCCATGGGACATCTGCCCTGTCCTGGACATGAAGCTTGTCGCCTTGCTATAGAAGTGGAAATGGGCACCAGCAGGAAGATATGGAACCATGGAGAGCTTAACGAACCTGCATGAGGATGAAGTTTATGGCACCTTTTTCAGTGTATTACATTGTAACAAAGCACTCAAAGAATTAGTGGTTCTGTACCATCCAATGGGACATCCTACTAACTATGAGTCCAAATATCTAACTTTTGTGCCGAAGAGAAGCTGCCAGGACAATTTACGTAATGTAAGTAGACCTACAGGCTCAAAGTGCACAATGAATACAGCCTGAAGGAGCTTAAGCTAGTGTTCAAAACAGACCGTGATCAGGACTGTCATTGACTCCCCGCAGTTCTGGATGGCACATGTATGCAAGTAGCTATATTACACCATTTGTCCTTGGACATTATAAGGCTTACTCTCTAGAGTTCTAAGGTTAAACCAACATTTTCGAAACTGTCAGCTGTCAATGCAAAGGAGCACACAGACATGGCTGGCTGCTGACAACAGTTAAAATATGTATCCATATATATCTATTACTGCAAAAAATTAAGTTTTTGTGTCCAAGAAAGTAATAAAATTGGTACTTTGCTTCCCATAATGACTTTTGCAAGATCTCAGAATTTTATTTTACTCCGATAATCACTGCATTTAGCATTTACACAATGCAGTGAGGTGAAAATTTTTTTTGAGAAACAATAATTGCCGGGAAACATCCACAGACTTTTCACAAAAATAAATGCTGCAGACTTCTCAGCCTAAATAAACATAAGCTATTCTTTTTGTGTTGTTCTATCCTATGCGACTTCTATAACTATGCCATGCACATATGCACGTGTAATATGCCTCATGGCTGCAAAGTATGTACTGTGTAAACGAATTACATATAACTGATGGTTACCATCTGTTGATTGCGCAGTGACTTGAATATAGGCAAAGCCAGGTCGCAGAAATCGGAGCAATTTATTGGTAGATGATTCATACTTAAGCAGCGCAACGACAAGACGCAGCAAAAGAATGAGTAACAACACGAGCACTGCTGCTCATCTCTCATTTTTCTGCTGTGTCTTGTCTTTTGCACTGCTCGAGCATGAATCCACACCAACTCGCCCAGTTTTCAGTTATGAAGTCTGGAATTACATACGAGGCAATGTTTCAATGTGACTGCCTGGCTCCATGGCACCTAAACTGCCATTCGAAAGGAGTTAATTAAAATATAATGTTCACTTAATTTTTGTATGAGAAAAAAGAAAAGAACAGCAGACAAGTAAAAAGAAAACATGATGATACAGGTACAGAATATTCCACACAAAAAAAAAAATTGAAATGGTTAAAAAATATGCTTATGTATCTGTGGCAAACAAAATTATGAATGACTGCTTGTGTACAGATATGGACATAATTAAAGAAATAGTATAATACACTAAATACATTCATAACTGGGTTAATGCCACACTTTGTGAAAATCTAAGAAGACCAATATTGAGCAAGCGTGACATTGTAACAGGGATAAAATATGATTAAGAAGGAACATCAGTATGGCAGATTGTGCTGGGAACACATGCAAGTCAACAAGAGGTCTTTGGAAACGCCTAAATATATATACAAACTCACTGTCTGTGAACTGTATATGCTTCAGCCACAGCAGACACACTGCTGCTTAGTTCTCAAATTTGCAGACGACACACTTTGGATCCCTCGAGTGCAACTGTCGACAAGTTTCGGTTTATCGCGCGCTCTCGATTCGTGAAGTGTCTCGGCTTTCGAGAGTTCCTGTTGAGTGGGGAGTGGTCGACGTGCAAAAGGTAGGGTTGCGCAGAGGCGGTGCAATAATTTTCGTTAAGTGTCTCAGCTTTCGAGAGTTATTGCTGAGCGGGGAGTGGTCGACGTGCAAAAGGTAGGGTTGCACAGAGGCGGTACAACCACAGAAAGCAGAACAGAATAGAATATATATATATAAAAGGAAACGGTTTTTAGCAGGTGCTCTTCACGAAACCGACGTAGCATGTAAACCAGCACCCTCAGTCGATTGCACGCGCCTAACGTTTCCTTAAGAACGAGTGACAAAAACTGGCGCGATCAAAATGCTCGTTTTCGCGCTGCCCGAGCTCAGACACAGCCCAGGTGCATCGGTGAGCACGCGCCCTGAGCCCAAGATCCGTTCAAGGTCTACGCGTGTCCCTCACTTTTACGCATCAGCGCAACGATCGGGCAAACCTCGCAGGTGTTCTTACGTCCCGCTCGGTGGTCTTTTGTTTATTTCAGTTCTCACTCGCTTTCCGGCGACGAAAGCTGCGCAACCCAAGTGGAGAGGCATCGGCCTTATTTCCACCGAGCAAAGATGTGCCATTTGCCGTGGTCTAGACGTTTTAGTGAACCTGCCCAAGTGCAATAGGCGTAGGCGTATTTTGCCGAGAACGGGCCCGTACAGAAACTCATATGTTGCATGTACCCACCTTTGGTGAAGTTCCGCCACCCTTTCCCGGCCCGGCGTGCAGGACCCACGAGTGCGTCGCGCCGATAGACGAAGACAAACCGCGCAAAGATATATCTCAGCGTGCGCTCCCCTGTCACCGGTTGTCACCGGAACCCCACTCTACCGCTACTCCGGGAAACAGCGTCGACATTGTGGAGTGCCGCTGTTGTCTCCTCGGCAAGCGACGAAGACACGACAACCAGCGGGCCTCGCGATGCGGCTTCGACGTTTCCAAACTCCGATGTCCCGCGTAGTGAAACTGAACGTCGTCCACTACACGCACTCTCTTCGACCCGTCACCGATGCTTCGCCGTGGTACTCCGTTGCCGCTGGGAACACAGGCGCGGCAGCAAGCTGGAGAGGGGACGGGCTCCGTTGTCTACGGCTGCTTGCCTTGCCGCCACAGTGTCACACGCGCCGCGCAAATCCGCTTGGTTACGCTTCGCACACACTCCACTGAAGCTGGCTCGCGCAGCCGGCTGGCTCGACGCACGAACCAAAACAAACGCATTCAGCAGGGGGAAGTAACGTTGAGAGAGCGAACTGCCGCCGTCGCGGGAAGGCAGTCGGCGAGAAAGAGATCGCGCTCTCCGGCTCCTCCTCTCACCTGTGTGACGTCACGATACGAACGTTGCATGAATAACGGAGCGCGGCGCCCGGAGCGCGCGGTGCTTGGAAAGCAATGGTTAGTGGAGTGGAGGAGGAAGGCGAGAGCTTTCTCTCTGGGCCGCAAAATCGAACCGGTCGCGGTTGTCGAAAATAGAGGGCGTGTAGCACAAACCTCTGTGTAAGTGGTCCAGTTTCGATTTTTGTCTTCCGGCTCTCGTTTTCCACAGCGTACGGCTGTCGCGATCGCTTTGGCCGAGTTTGGTAGATTCGCAGCTGCTCCAGTAAGATGAGAAAATGGGAAGTAGGTATCGGTGTCGTGGCTCGCGGACAGAACGCGCGAAGGCTTGAGAGGAGGGCGTCCCTTTGTTCTGGCAGTCCGAAAAAGAAAAGTGGAACAAAACATGGCCCTTGCATTGTCTACGCAAGACTTTCGCACAGGCAACAAAGAGCTGTTTTTCCTTATTGCTTGCCAAACAACTACGAGGCTGCAAAACATTTGCGATGGTTCGAAAGCGAAGCTGCGCATTTTGTTCGGGGGAATAGGAACCCGTGAGAACAGGGCAGGTAGTTGGTTCGAAAGTTGGACTGAGCATAGATTTCTTGTGAATGACGTCAAATTCTAATCGCACATCACCATCATCATCCTGAGTTCAGTGCAGGATAAAGCCCTCCAACTACTCTGTCTTGTACATACCTGTCTCATCCGCGCACCTAACATTCTGCCATCCCCTGCTACGCTTTTCTTCTCTCGAACTAAGTCAGTTGCCCTTAGCGGCCGTTGGTTTCTTGGCCTCGCAATACATCACCTGCGTAGAGATCTGTGATTACCTACCAGCTTTTACACCTTTTTGCGATGCTTCTATGGCTTTACTTAGGTACATCCGCCCTATTTTATCCATACTGGTATCGACATTGCCCTCCTTGTTTCTTGGCGCACGCACGCACGCACGCACGCACGCGCGCGCGCGCGCGCGCACACACACACACACACACACACACACACACACACACACACACACACACACACACACACACACGCACGCACACACACACACACACACACACACACACACACACACACACACACACACACACACACACACACACACACACACACACACACACACACACACACACACACACACACACACACACACACACACACACACACACACACACACACACACAGAGAGAGTCGGGGGTTGTATGTCTAGAGTGGGCGCCTCTTCATGTGCCTATAGATATTCAAAATGACTACTATTCTCTTCAGTGTTTCAAGAAGCAGACTATATCAATTTACTTGCAAAGAGCATCTTCTTAAATTTTTGCGCGATGACAAATTCTCATGTCGTCATTTCATGATTGCCTTTTTGACTCAGTATCCTGGTGGTGACGCCATATGATGCCTTCCAGAGAAGCTGACACATTTGCTTCTTATCGGTTCGCTTAGTCCTTGGCAAGCTTGCACATGGTGCTCTTATTCCTGCAGAGTGATCACGTATTATATGCCCAGCGAAGCCGGTCTGCGCTCTCTGTGAGTTGAATATTTATGGGTTTCGCTAAGACGCTCGAAGACACTTGAACAGAACGCTGCTCATGTGCATGCCAGTACGTCATTTATTTTCTCTGCAGCAGATTTGCTGGAAACAGTGCGCGTTATTACTGCTATCTCCATCTTCTCCCATGATTTGCTCATTTTAATCGGAATTATGTTACGAATACGAAGATTATTACACCTTATTACTCACGGTAATTTCCCGTGGCCGCGTCCTACCATTTGTCAGCTATTATGTTTGGTTTAGTTGGTATAGAGCGACTGCCCGGATAGGCGATGGTTCCGGATTTGCTTCCTGGACCAGTAGGAGTTTTTCTTGAAGTTTAGGCGGAAGATGTATAAGTTTCCTTTGCTGCGTTTGGCCCCGGTTTATTGGGTGCTAAAGGATAATTACAACCTTGTCACAAATCTATACTCCAGTCTAGAGGATTCCCTTAACTTTGGACTAAAATATTTTAATAATTAACCACATGTCGCGTTTCTTGATGCCCAAGCTTTCAGTTTCTGCCGCGTTCGATCGAATGACGTTCCTGACAACGATGAGTGCCATTTGGTCCTGATCTAGTCCTTGCTGCATCGACGTTCCCGACGCGTGTCACCGGATAGTGCACTCCTCCCTCGGGCATCAACTTTTCAGAGGCTGTCCCGCTGACGAGCACGCGCGAATGCAGCGGTCAATGGCGTCGCCATCCTTTCTGCAGGTCTGTGGGAGACCCAGAGATCGCAGGTGCAGGTAGCCTCGGTGGCGCGCGCCAACTGAGTGGAGCCATTTGTGGCATAAACGACCAGCTTTTGTCTCGGATGGGCTGCTTGCGCCGCCTTCGAGGCGCGCTCTAGGTCAAGGCGACCACGCCGACTGCGCCGCAGCTTCTGGTGGCCCCCGGCTCCCCTTTGTGCCAATGTGGGTCGCCATGCAGACAACCGCTCTTTGTGCGCCAACCGCGCCCGTGGGACAAGGGTTCGACACTGCAGACTCTTCGCACCCGCCTTTGTCCGCCGCTTCTCGCGCGCTTCACAGCCGCGTCACACTCCCCTCTGTTCTCGTTTGCGCAGACGTCAGTAAACGTGTCCAAATACGCGCTCTCAAATGAACCTGAAATGAGCCTGCTCGAAGGACCTGCTTGTAGAACCTGCTCGACTGAACTGCTTCGCTTTTGGTCTCAAACCTTTCACTCATCGCGATGCCACTCTGAAAAGCCCGAAATCTATTTTATCTATTCTTGGAAAATTTCTCGAACAAGGCTGCTCGTGCCGTTCCTTCAAGCTAGCAAACTTCAAAATTTAATTCGAAGTGTGCAGTACTACTTTGTTTTTGTGGCAACTATTCCAACATGACAATGGTGAAACTGAACACTGCAGTATGACCCATTAATTAACGCTCCTTGAAGGTCAAGGGAGCAAGTGCCCTAAACAAGTGCGCTCTGCGACAATGTTTATGGCAGTGATGTGACCGGTTCCTCCACGCATGTATAGCGCAGATAACAGATGTGCGTTTGGTTTAGCCTTTGCGAGATTCGCATTGTTTTGTGTATAGGGCAATGAAATGTATACGCCGCAAAGACGAGGCAATGCCCTCTTTTCCAGCTGTAATTTTCGCGCTGGAGCGAAGTCTTCGTGCCGGGTCGATGGAATTTTGTTCGGCACAGTTGGCGTGTTCGATGAGGCATGTCGGCGCGGAGACCACGAAGAATTATGGCGTACCAGTACATCCTGGAAGTGATGGTGAAAAGCTCAAGAGAGCGTTCACCGGAACGACGAAGTAATGCTGCCATTTTTGCTCCTGTACTGAGAAAGAAGGGAAAGAAAAAAATATATATCCTTACTGTTGCGGCCGCGGGATAACAACGGTTAGCCGAGATGACAAATGCATGCGATTTGGGGGGCGTTGTTGGTGTCTATTGAAAATTTACTGATTGGGCGAAATCGACAGCGATTGTAGTGGAATCAGTGTTCTCTATCCCTCGCACCTCTTACGTTGTTTCCACAAGTACCTTTCGTCGACGCAGCGGCAGAAAACAAAAAGGAACAAATAAAAAAGAACGAAAACACGAGCGCTTCCCGGTGTTGACAGGCATTACAAGTTGACTTGGAAAAAAATCACCGCCGGACGATGGGTCCAGTCTACGGGAGAAACACGAGGACAAGACTCAAATGAATGTATACGACACCACGGGCGCGGACTAACAGCTTCTTATTTATAGCGAAAGATGGCTCCAAGACCGTTCGAAGCGTCACTGAAGCCCCGTGACCATCTGCTCTGCTGCTGTCTTGTTCATACTAATTCACTATAGCCAGCTGAAACCAGCGAAGGTTTCAAATGTTGTAACTGGTAGATAATGCGAAACTTTTTTTTTTTTTCTAAGCCATTCGAATGCGGCTCACCTAGACGATGGTTTTGAAACAAGACACGTGCATAGATAGGGGCGCAGGGGCCTGCAGCATTGCATCCCTAATCTCCTCATCGGTGACGCACGCAGAAGCCTCTCCAGGGAGCTGTCGTACGACACTATTTTTACTGCTATATGGGACGTACTGTTAATGCTGACGTCATAGCTAGAGACAGTGCGGTTCATGCGACCGAAGCAGTGCGCGCGGTATATGGCTTCCGAAGCGCGCCTGCAACGCCTTTCGGGCTGGGCAGCTATGCTGCTACCCTTCTTTTTTTCTCTTCTCGTTCTCATTGCATAACTTTGAGATAGAACACACCTGCTTATGTATCGTATCTCTAGGGCTCGAAGATTAGCACAATCGCTACCTCGTTGTGCAACGCTGGGTTTTCTCACTAGACCAATGGATAATTCTGCAATCACCCCCATCGTGTAGTGAGCCGCAGATAAAAAAAAAAAAAAAATAGAAGGGCGTATTTTCCTTCGATTGGATTGCGGGTTCAGTGACCTCGAGCAGTGATCTTTTTTTTTTTTTTTTTTTCGCCGTGCAGAATCTCTTATAGACGGCAAAAGATATCTGCGAGCCTTAATTGTGGCCGCTCTGTTTTGTGGACCTTACGATCGATCGTCCCAGAAGCGTAACGCATACACGTGCATTTATGTATGTATGTATAACTTTATTAGGGAGCCGGCAAACGACGGGTTAAAGCGTCGTGACGCTGGCCAAGCGTCTACCCGGGGTTAAGCCCTACTCTGCACTTTCTCATTCGGCCCGTTTGTGGTGGGTTGTGAGGCTTGGACCTTTCGAGCGCACCCCTTAGTTGGGAGGAAGCGGTCATCATCATCATCATCATCATCATCATCATCAGCCTGATTATACCCACTGCAGGGCGAAGGCCCCTCCCATATTTCTCCACTTAACCCGGTTCTGTGCTAGCTGCATCCACTTGACCCCTGCGAACTTCTTAATCTCATCCGCCCACCTAACTTTCTGCCGCCCCCTGCTACGCTTTCCTTCCCTTGGAATCCAGTTTGTTACCCTCAGCGACCATCGGTTATCCTCTCTTCGCACTACATGTCCTGCCCATGCCCATTTCTTCTTCTTAATTTCCACTAGAATGTCAGTGACTTAAGTTATTTCTCTGATTCACTCTCCACCTTTCCTATCTCTTAATGTTACCTCTACCATTTTTCGTTCCATAGCCCTCTGGGTTGTCCTCAACTTAAGTAGAACTCTCTTGGTTAGCCTCCACGTTTCAGCCCCATAGGTGAGTACAGGCAAGATGCAACTGTTGTATACTTTCCTCTTGAGCGATACCGGTAAGCAGCTAGTCATAATCTGCGAGTGCTTGCCAAATGCGCTCCATCCCAATCTTATTCTTCTTGTTATTTCCTTTTCATGGTCCGGATCTGCGGTTACTACCTGCCCTAAGTAGACATATTCGCCTACTACTTCCAGTAATTCGCTACCTAATGTAAACTGCTGTTCCTTCCCGAGGCTGTTGAACATTACCTTAGTCTTCTGCATATTGATTTTCAAGCCTACCTTTCTACTTTTTCTGTCTAGATCATCAATCATTATTTGCAGTCCATCCCCCGAGTTGCTTAGCAAGGCAATGTCATCAGCAAATCGCAGATTACTGAGGTATTCTCCATCTACCCGTATCCCTAACTGCTCCCATTCCAAGTCTCTGAATACTTCCTCTAAACAAGCTGTAAATAGTACTGGGGAGATTGTGTCTCCTTGCCTAACACCTTTCTTTATGGGAATTTTGTTGCTTTCTTTATGCAGAACTATGGTTGCTGTGCAGCCACTATATATATACCTTCCAGCACTTTCACGTACGGCTCGTCTACCCCCTGATTTCGCAATGCCTGCATCACCGCCGAGGTTTCAACTGAGTCAAATGCTTTTTCGTAATCAATGAATGCTATGTATAGGGGCTGGTTATATTCCGAGCATTTTCCTATCACCTGATTGATGGTATGGATATGATCGATAGTAGAGTACCGTTTCCGAAACCCTACTTGATCCTTTGTTCGATTGCAGTCTGGGTCACTCCTAGCCCCGGCAGTGCTACACGTCCTTCACCCACACGAGTGATATGTGCAGTGTATGTCAAGTGGATCCGGCGGACCATGCAATGGCACATCATGTGGGACTGTGCCAGGTTCCCGACCGAAGCTGCATCAAGGACATACCCGCTGGAACTTCAATGTGCTGTGCAGAATACAGACAAGGACATTCAACTACACGTGCATTTAGTTGATGCAACAGTAGGGGCGAAATCTGGCTATTGCCCAGAGAATAGCTAGACATTCTACGTTCAAAATACTCGTCTAGAATCAACATGGCTGGAACTGTCAACGCAGGAAGCTTCTTGGGGATCGAACTCACTGTGGCCCTTGGGTTCCGATTCAGGCACGTCCCACCTATACTACGCGGGCAAATTCGTAGGATTCGGTTAAAGCGGGATTTTACATCTGTGTTGGATGGTCTTTCATATAATGCGGTAGCTTAATTAATACTGTGAGGGGAATTTGCCGTTTAGTTCTCGCGATTTGTATCTGAATTCTGACTGTTTAGGTGTTATTCATTCTTCTGCGCCAACACAGCTTTTGTAAAGCTGTCCGTACTGCACCCAACTTGTTGCGACTCTCCTTGTCGCTTGTGCCTTTTTTAGCTATGCGCAGTTTCCCTTTAGAAAAAGCCTGTTAATCAAATAAATCAACAGTAAGCTGTGCAAAGTTACAGCGAAAATCGACGATTCTACTCGATGCGAGATAAATTTCAGGATGGAGGCTCCCAGGATCGAGATTTTCATGCGTTTTGCGGGGGCATATCTTTGTTCTTTACGATGTTCTCTCACATTTTCTGCTGGGAAGCACGGTTACTTTTGAACGTTCCTTCGAATGACACGGGATTTAGTTGGCCTTTCCACATGTATAGCGAAAGCGTTAAAGAACGCGCGCCATATCCAGTATTTGACTACAACCTCAATCTCAAATAATTCTCATTTACAATAAAAATGCTACATCTGACTGATGCAATCGCGACACCTCGTGTGGAGGCCCGCCCGATGTGCGCAGATAGTTGCGGGCGGGCCTCAATCAACCTAGTGTGTTTTGTACTATTGTGTATATACCTCCATTTTTCTTTTTATCCTACCCTGTTCTTTGTTCCTGTCGCTACATTTTTGATTTCCCTTACCACTTCCTTACTATCCCTTTATTTCCGCCGCCCCAATTCAGGTGCTTCAGATATTAGATAGCATGATACCGGGGATGGCAAACATCTTTTCCTTCTGTTTTTGATGGTTATTTATTAAATAACCACTTACTTTCCCTGGAAGCCTCGATTTCGCAGCCATGGAGCCTCAGGAGTTTCCAGCAACCAATATCCGTTGCTATACCCGTGTCTACTTCATGGCAAGTAAGGAAGAGAGTTTTATTCACAAAAGCCGCATCCGCTGCATCGGAGAGCTCCGCATAATTTCAGGTTTTCCGACTGGATGCCAGAAAAACGGAGCCTTGAAGGTGAACTAAATAAAACAACACTTAGTATTGACATGTCATTTAATTGGCCGATTGTAATTATGATAGCGCAGTGTTTTGAACGCCTGATTCTGCTGAGCAGTTTTATGAAAAGGAAAAGGCTTCCTGGCTGCCGCAACTTCCCCGTGCTGCGTGTGCTGCTAGTTTAGTTCGATGCCGACCAGGACAAATGCAACAGGGGTGGAGGTTACGGCCCTCTGCTGCACCCCCTCTCCCCTTTTGATTTACGCCATTGCGTGCAACTCGTTCCAAATGCATTCAAGCGCTTGCATGATATTTCACTTATTGAGAACGCATGCAGATTGAGACGGTAAGAAGAAGCGCCACCACGCACCCCACCACAGTATAGTGTCACGCAGTGTGGGCTGCACTTATTCTGAGGTACAAATGACTTGGTCTGCTGTGGCCAAACGTACGTCAGAAGGCTACGTATTCTCATTAGGAGAGCTGCAACTACATCGACAGATGTTTCGATAAGAATGTTCCGCACTTTTCGCAATCACGTTTGCTGCTGCAGAGACCACGGTGGACGTCGAAAAGCTGGCGACGAATTTATTTTGCATGGTTTTCACGACCCGGAGGCTTCGAAATGTGCGCTGGCTTCCTGCGACTTTTCTACTTTTCTTCGGTTTATATTCGCTCTGTACTTTTTTTTTTTTATTTCTTTTTGCACTCAGACGTTGGAGGAATGCGGCCACTGTGGCCAGACATCTTGCCTGAGATCTCAGTCAGAGAGGTTACGTAGGGTAGCCTCCAGTATAGGACAGCGAGAACGAATGCCTCTGCACAGCTCGCGCGACAGTTATACGCTTAACGTGTCCATTACAGTCAGAATTTCGCAACGGCGCGACGTTAATGCTGTCGCAAAAATACAGCCTCAGGTGCTGCCTAATTGCTGCGCCCTCTTTCAAACCTCCCCTCGAGAGCAGAAAAGCGATATTCACGAGTTTTTCTCTTTACCAGAGCACAACACAAAGCTCTGTAAGCACTCGTGTCTTACTTCTATGTTTCTTTGTGCCGTAATGTTCAGATGGAAGATCCGCGATATTAAGATGGAAAGATATGTCCAACTTGCCCCATTTACAATTCAATATGTACTCAGTCTTGTTTGGAACTAGCGGCCTGCACGCATTGATAATTCTTCCTTTTTGTTTTGTTTACGCGCCGTCACAACTCGTGCAACTTGGCGGCGTGTCCAATGCACACCATTCTCGCACTGTCGTTATGCATAAAGGAAAGGGAGAGCAGGTTGTGCTCAGTCAACTTTCCCTGCGGGCAGCGACGATGCGCCTTTGTGTGCCGAGGACCCGGAAGCCGTCGCCGGGGCAGCCGCCCGTGCAAACCCATGCAGCGGACACACAGAGCGCAGTATATGCGTCGCCGCCGTAACGCACTTCCCGTCCGGAGATTGGACTCGGCCAAGCAAAGCCCAGCTTCGCTCCCGGCATCTTGAATCAATCTGTCGTGGGGGGACCGCCTGCGGCGACTTCGTCCGCATCGGGGCTTCCTGCGCCCGGCCCTCGTTCCACAAGCGAGGCATGCATTCCCTGCGAGGGAGAGACGTAGTCGGCGGTAACACGCCAGATCCGAGCGCGCCGCCAGCGTCATGGATCGGCGGCGCGCTGGTCGAAAACGAATGGGGAAAGCCAAATTGTTAGCACGCAACTGTGGCCGCCGCAACCGCCGCCCGGACGCCAACCGTGTGCGCACGCAATTCCAAGGTTGCGCTGCTGCCGCCGCTACCGAGCACGCCCCTTTCGCCCACCGCCGCCGCCGCCGCCGCCTTATTTCGTCGGTCGGCCGGTGCCGAGAGGGGTATAATGCGGCGTGGTTCCAAGGGGATCACGTATATGTACCGAGCGTCGTTACGCTGTCCGCGCGGCGAGGGCGGCACCTGGCCCATTGGGACGAGTACACGCGTCCCACGCTAGGCACTGTCGCAAGTAGTCCGTGCACTTAGCGTTTCATGTGGCGCTTCGGTTTAGATGCGTTTAGACGCTACGGACGTTGAATATGGACGTCCGAACTGTCGCGTGCACGCAGTGACAGGAATGAGGCTTAGCCAATGGGGAAGCCTTTGTGATGAAACTTTTAACAGCGATTGTATGGATCGTCATCGAGATTTACCGAATCACGTCGCACTGCATGGGGAAATATGACCTGCCATGCTCCCCAGTCACCTTTGTCCCGGGTCAGTGGAGCGGACCCCATGGACTCCAGCGGACATCATCCGTTCACCTGACTCATATAACTTCGCCTCGTGGTTACGCTTTCTTCCTTGGTGTCCACTCCATTGTAGTAACAGAGAAGAGGACTTTGTCGGTTCTGAACATCGGGCTCCCCTGTGCTGAAGTCGATTTCCTGCTATCCGATGCTGCTACGACGTCATCAAATTCCACCACTTCTTGGATGCATGCTGCTTATCTCTCATGGCTCCAATTTGCTTTTCCAGCGGCTATGTGCGCTGTTCTAACTTCAGGTCTTCATCCGTGGTTCAGATCTTTGCCATGCTCCGCAAGCTTGGAAGCTGTATTATCAATCTCAACCGCGCAGCGGTAAGAGCAGATGATGACGTTCCATGAAGATTAGCAGACATAAGAAGGTCAATTCAAGTCAGATTTATTTACATCTTGATGTGGGCAGGCTCGGGCAAAAAGCAAACAATATTCGCATATATATATATATATATATATATATATATGGTGTGTGTGTGTGTGTGTGTGTTCGTGGAAAACTCGGCGTTGTCACCGCTGGATTCCATGTTCACATTTTGACCTCTGAGAATGCAGCATTGGCATGTTCCCTATTTGCCAATTCCTCTTTGTCCTATAGATTGGTCTGTGGTTTTGGTCTGCAGCGGTCGCGTGGTCTTCTGTAGGGGAGTGAGAATGTGTCTTACGGTTACGTCTGCGGGCCCACCGTCCACGCTAATCTGTGTGCAGGGAAGAGGACCCTATTCTACGAAGTGGGATGGATGGCACAGTCACCGTTGTCAATTCTTCAAACAATGATGGGCGCAGACTCTGGTTATTTATTTAGCACTTATAGAGCTGTATGAGGACTTTCCTCTGGGGTTGATGGCATTTGCTGCCGAGATCGCCTGTCTGTTTGATTGCAACTACAGCCGTTCACAGCATATAGGCGCGCCTTTCACCTAATACGCAGCACGGTTTCTTTGTTCTTCTGGGGAATTCATCACTCCCTAAAAGAAAAAAGAAGAAAAAAAGAAAAGAAACTCGCTGGCCCTTCGCCCTGCCTCGGGGTGAAGATGACCACCAGTTGCGAATTCTCGAGGGCACCAGGCTTATGGTCCAAATTTTCTTCCCGGCTTTCATCTTCTGTTTAGGGTGGAGCGCAAGAGCCGTTACAGCATGCTGATATATCAACGATGACCGTGTAAAAGTACCGGAGAAAATCTCCCATGTGTTCATTGCGGCAAAGAACAAATTACTTTGCAATGGCTATCCCGCAATGAGCTCCATTCCAGAAACCGCGACACCTGGGCTGCGCGCCGAATTCCCGGGTATTGCCCGAGGGTACGTCATCGAGGCCAGGGCGTGAGCTCTGTTACCGCTGATATACTTCCTGCATAATACGCGCTAACATCGAAGGCCGCTTTCCGAACGCCAGCGGCAAGGCCATCGTCAAGGTAGTTCCTAAAGGGGGGAGGGTATCACCGCCTGCCGCTTGGTCTACTGACTCGGTATGCATCGGGCGCGCCTCGGACACTGCAGCGGAGGCAGCACAATTACTCCGACCGCTGTGCTCCGGGTATCAACAAAGGGACGTTGCCAGCTGCAGGGCGCTGTGCTGGGTGGCGCACTGGGCTCCTTTATTTTTTCTCTCGCGGCCGTAAACGCGCTCTGCCGCCAAGGCCTACTTGCGCGGGACAATAGGCAGTTGCTCCTCTTCGTCTCCCGGCGCTTCGCGACGTCGCTGCGCCGGTCGGAGCGTGTGTGTATCATTGGGGCGTTGCCAGCGTCCCGCTGAGCCCTAGTCTGCTTCGGAAAGATAAAATTGGCCTAATGTTCCGGAGCTTAAACTCGTGCGACCTGCGCCGCACATAAAATGGGACGTCGTAATTGCTCTCGCACTTTGCAATAGCGTTGCAGGAGATATATATGCGCGGAGACAGCAGCGCGATTTCGAAAGTAGGGCGCGCGTTTGGATACTCCTCCCCTTCTTCCCTCCCTCTTTAGAAGTATAAAGTGTTCCTCGTCAGGAAGGTTGCCGAGGTCGTGCTTTGTGACGTTGTCGGAGATTGTGAGGACCAACGACGGAGGGGGTATACGCTTATACAGGAAGGTAAATGATGCGTTGTAATTAGTCTTGAAGTGGGAGCAACGCGGAAATGCGTCACAAAAGCAAGACAACATATACTGACCGGTCGTTAGGGTTGTAAGAAAGCGGGCGAATCCACTGGCTCCAACGTTGGCGCTCCGAGATATAAGTGGCACTTGCCTTATGCGGGGATCCCCTATGCAGTTTTCGTCGAAGGCTACCGCCCACCGGCATCCCTTTAACCGTTGAAACAAATCCGGTTTCTGTAACTAAAACAAGCAATTTTTATATAGATATTGGAGACCGTTAACCGCTGGCTCTATCTCTAGTGTCAGTAACTGCCCTGTTGCTAGGCGGCCGGTTTCACGTGCGCTGAAGAGTGGGATATCCAAGCAGGATATTAACACGCATTGCAACTATATTGTCATGCATAAAAAATAAGACAAACCAGTGCCGAAACTAGGCAGAAGACACGGATAGCTTGCGGGGCAAAATGCATAAAAAGTTGTTGAGTCGAGATATCTTCATAAGACGCGCCCATCGACGGCATCAGGGTACTAACACGGGAGTGTTGTGTTTCATAATATATTGTTTTATCTTCCAGTCACCTGTAAGCCACCTGTGTTCTTTATGACGCGCGTGCGTATAAGGCGTCGAAAGAGTGACTGTTGGAATAGGTGCGAAGCAGTGTGTTGTAGTTATTTCTAACGTTTTGTAAACGTTGGTTACTTCGACAGAATTTGTGCATATCGCTAGAGGGAGCCTCTTGTTTATACAGCGCGAACTTGGAGAAGCTCCGCGATTAATGACGAATATAGTTATCGGAAGTGCAATTGCTTGGTTTGGCTGAGTTTGGTTTATAGTGTATAACGTCCCAAAGTGAATCAGACTATGAGGGACGCCGTAGATGAGGACTCCAGAAATTTCGACCATCCACCTGGGGCTCTTTAACATGCAGTGCATCGCACAGTGCACGGGTTTTTTTTTTTGCGGCTGCCGCGGCCGGGATCCTATACACGCATCTTCGGGACCAGCAGTCGAGCGCCTTAACCGCAGTGAGCCACCGTGGCAGGGACCTGCCACGTCAGGACCGCTTGGCCGCTTTCTTTCCCGGTGACGGCTGCGTGCGCCGATATAAAAAGAATCGCAGTATTAAAAGGTGGTGCTAAAGGCGCTATTGCGCCTACTATTAAGGCGCCCTTGAGCGTCCCCCTAATTAAAACCGCCAAACCTTGCGCAACCCATGTTTAACCATGCAAAGCCATGCTAAACAGAGTTTTCGCTCGTATGAAGGTTCAAGCCATGCTTAAACCTTCCCATTTTTTTTACGGTTTCATTATTCATACTTACAGCGTGAGCGTTTGACGCTCACTAGCATCTTATAACTTTCTTTTTGGCACATGATAGCCACAGTTGCTCATGCGCCATAAAACTCAATACTATAACTAACTCATTAGCACCTGTTGTATTGCATGAATGATTGAATACACTCTCTGCGACTGCTGCAAGAGAGAGAGAGAGAGAGAGAGAGAGAGAGAGAGAAACAACTTTATTTGCTCGAGCTAAATACGACGTCTGCTTAGACGCCGTCGATGGGAGTGGTTCTATGCATCCCTGGCCGCCTGGCCCCTGGAGATCAGGACGAGCTGGTCTTCTACGGCGGGGCTGGTTAGCAAGGTCTCCCATCGCTCGGTAAGGGAGGATGAGAGATGGGGTGGTGGGGCAGTGGGGCAGGTAAGAGGTGGGGGGATTTCCTTGATGAAGTTGCATACTCCAATGACATGGGCGATCTTGGTTCGCAGCAATGCGACTTCTGCAACTCTGACGGCCATATGAGAGCAGGTATGTGCTGTCTTGATCAAAATTAAAAGTGCGTTTCGATGGAGGCGAAACGGAGTGGCATCCGTGTGCTGTGCGATGTCAGTGCACGCTAAAGAAACCCAGGTGGTCGAAATTTCGGGAGTTCTTCTCTACCGCGTCTCTCATATAGCCCTAGTCGCTTTGGGACGTTAAACCCTACAAGCCAAACTGAAGTTAAAAGACCTCTGCAAGCGCGTGTGCACACCATGCCTAACTAAAGTCGTTTTGAACTAATGTCGAACTGCATACGGGCACAATCTGACGAAGCGCTCGTAGTTTCGAGGCTGGCGCATGTATCGGCTCTGGTTCGCATGATTCCGGCAGACGCTGACGGGGGTCTCTTTTGCTCGTGGCAATAGCCGAACGTTGGATATGAAAAATCGCAGGAGATCCGCCATCTCGCTATGAGCCATCATCATGGGCTTCACACACGGCTAGATGCTCTATACTGCACCACATTATTGAAACGATAGCAACTATTAGGCCGATTCATTTGGGGCTCCCAAAATATCTTCACCGCTAGGTGCTCTATACTGCACCACATTATTAAAACGGGTGCTCTATACTGCACCATATTATTAAAACGGTAACAACTATTAAGCCGATTCATTTGGGGCTCCCAAAATATCTTCACCGCTAGGTGCTCTATACTGCACCACATTATTAAAACGGGTGCTCTATACTGCACCACATTATTAAAACGGTAACAACTATTAAGCCGATTCATTTGGGGCTCCCAGAATATCTTCAACTTCCGCTTCCCTGCCGGACAGTCTATTCACAAGCACGCATTAACCATAGTGTGTTAAAGTTGCGGACGACTCGCTTTATGTATACGGCTTCACTCGCGAACCACAATGATACACGTGCGCAAGTCCAGTTACATGCACGAATCACCGCATATGGAGACAAGCGAAGGCAGCGTGGTTAGCATAGACATTCAAGTGGAAATCAAGAAGAAGAAATGGGCATGGGCAGAACATGTAGCGCGAAGAAAGGATAACCGATGGTCGCTTAGGGCAACAAACTGGACTCCAAAAGCGTAGCAGGGGGCGGCAGAAAATTAGGTGGGCGGATGAGGTTAAGAAGTTCGCAGGGGTCAAGTGGATGCAGATCGCACAGGACCGGGGTAATTGGAGGAACATGGTAGAGGCCTTCGCTCTGCAGTGAGTATAGCCAGGCTGATGATGATTATGATGATGATGATGATGATGATGATGCGTGCGCAACTCGACATGTCTGGCATGTGGCGTACCGCATATTGTGCTGCAGTTGCGAAGAAGAACTTTACCAGCTCTTTCAACTGGTTTATTTTAAATATATCGTCGATCGGCTTGCAAACAACTGCACGCGCCCGCGAGTACTTAGCCGTGTGGACCAAGCTGTCAAGCGAGCCAAGGCCTGTCGGGTCATGACGTTGACGCGCTGCGTATGCGTCCCCTTTTTTCTCGCGGCGCTTGGTTCCTCGCGGCCCTGGTGGACACAAAGGCAACGCCTGTGTTCTTTTTGCACTGCCCTCTCATCGACCTGGTCCTCCGGGGCTATGGGCGGGAGCGCGCTCGCACATGGCATACGGCGCCGAGACGAGAATGGTCGGTGCCCTCTGACCCCGCGGCCGCCTCTACGCCGCGGTGGTCTCGATTACGTCCACGGCAGCCACTGCGTGGGAAAACGACGCCAGGATGCAGTCTACCTTTTGCGCAAGATTCCAGGTAGCCGGTGCCCTGATGGTGGTGCACACTCTGTCTGCGGCGCTGTAGCATATGCTGATGTGGGTAGAAGGCGGACGCGCACGTGGTCACGGCAGAATCTTGTGAAGTGATGACCAACAGGGTGTTGTGAGCGACGAGACGTGGGTGCTGCTTCCAAGACCGGCGGTGCATTTTTGGTAGATTTTTCAATTTATGCTCGTTCGCAATCCACTGTCCGTAAGTTTAGAAGCATGGTCCTTATATATATTTTTTACTTTTCAGTGTGACTTATGAAGACATTCATGCATCCAAAAGAGATGAACATGGCCTCGAGTGAAGACAAAAGAATGATGACTGATCACGTTAGGTCATCTCTGCTTGCAGGAAGCTCGTTTGAGACGTGCTGGGGTTATTAGGTGAAGGTATAAAGAAAACTCAACCATTGTTCGTAGTGAACACATGGGGGCAATCTTTGCATAGATAACTTCGTGAGGGATGGCAGCTTCGACTATCGTCCCTTTGCGAGCTGCTTGTCAAATTTGCATATATTCGTACCGTAGTCGTTGCGACGAATTGTTGACCCGTTTATGTCTGGCTGTAACCACGAAATACGAGGTTACCGTTCCATCGGGCAAATTTCGTCATCCGTCTATTTTGACAAGAATCCTGCCCGTAGCATAGTTACGATCATTTTAGGACACAATTACCAGATTGATAATTAATTTGTGGTGCTTTAGAACTGGGGCTGAAAGCAGACAACCACGGCCACACCCCCCCCCCCCCCCCCCCCCCCCCAAAAGATATATAACTGTTCTTGTGTGTAAATAAGCTTTACCACCGCGAAGGAAATGATGATTTAACCTTAATTATAGCTGCCGAATTTTTCAGCCGCCCTAAAATAAACAAAAGACAACACTACAAGTGTCGGTGCAATACTTGCAAGAAACGACGGTATCATCTGCTCTTTTTCACTTGCTACGTCATTTCTGTTCTCTGAGGCTGCGCCGTGTGGCTTTTTATGCCATCTTGAGCTTTCTGAATCTGTGATTCTCTTCTCTCCGAAGGTTAGAACGTCGACGGATTAAGGTGCCTCAATGTACCACGGATGCTCAAGGAAACCACCTGTTGGCTCCAATATTTGCTGTAATATATATACGTACATACGTGCAAGGACGGACATAGCGAAACGAACGTTCTATTCAATTGCAATTAAATTCATGCTTCCCCTATATCGGACATAAATAAATATAATTTGTCCCCGAGAAAGCGTTTTAACGTCTTCTATCAGCCTGCACGCAGTTGCCAGTTTCTAATAGTCAACGAATGAACAAAGTTAAGAGACAATAGAGTGCTCTGTTCACTTTCACGCGCACTGTACGCATGTATTATATATAATCGATGCTCTATTTAATTTTCAGTAAGATTTTTCATCATAATGTAGCAGTACCTACCATGTATACTTTTGAGGTCAGAGTAGTAGCTAGATGTGTATCATGTTCGAACATGCCCGTGAATATAAATTACTTACATGATTGTTCTAATTAACTTTGCTATATTTTTAATTGTATGGTGTAATGGTAGGGTGTGCGCACAGGATTAAAAAAACACTTTTGTATATGCTAGGGAAACGAGAGCATCGTTAATTGATTTGGTCGCCGTTCCTACACTGTTCGCGCATTTTAACAGCTCATGATCATAAGCCGGCAGGTAGCATGAGCGGCGTTACTGCCCGATGTTAAACCCTCAAACTCCACTGTGGCTCTGCGCACCGTTCTCACGACAGGACGCGCCACGTTCGCGACTTGCAGCGACAGCACGAAAGTGTTGTCGGCCGATGACGCCGTGGCCGATTTTTCAGCGACGGAGCCTGATAAGACGGAGGACTACAATGCAACGCGTCGCTCCACACGCGCGGCACTCCTATTCTTTTTGCAACCGGATAATGTTCGCCGCTTACAACAATGTCCCGAGCGTCTGTACGACAGCATGGGGGCGCTGTGTCTCCGGCGGTTTGAGAGTGTCGACAAGGCGGCCTTGCCTGCACCGTGGGCCTTGAAAGCGAACCACTGACCGGAACAGACTTACGCTCTGGAAACGGCCGCCCATTGTTGCGCGTCGCGAAACACTTGACGCCGTCGGTGCATAAACGTGCTTCAAGGAGGTATATACAACGCCTACGGCGGCCTTCCGGCTCGCGTTCGCAGGCGTTCACAGGAGTTGATGCTGTAGATGTATCCGCTCCGATTAGATCGCTATACAGTTCTGTGAAAATCCATGCAATGTGTCCGAGGGTTTCCCAATTTAGAAGAGGAACGCGCAGTGCCACTGGTGGTGCGCGAAAGAACTCGATGTCAAAATCCCTGTCTCAAATCATGTAATATGCGCCGCTATAGTGACAAATTTATTATACACTAGAACTCAATAAAAACAAGTTGTAATATGAACTTTTAGTCATTACAAACGAATACATCTGCTTCGTTTTCAAACGCCCCGAGCTCAGAATGAAGCCCCTGGTTCGAATGCTCGGTTTCAAAAGACCTGATTTTAATTTGTGCGGCCTTCCCGCTTGGGAAAGTGGTCGGCTGAGAGAGCGGGAGGGCGAGATGACATTAGCACTTTGAATGTTACTTGGGCGTGCGGGTCTGCCTTGGTGCGATCTAAAAAACAGACATGGCGCGCTTGAGGATTTCGAAGCCAGGCCTAATTGGCACTCGAGGATTGACGTGGGGCAAAAGGCGTCGGGGTCGGGACGTCTGCGACGCAGGGCCAACGTCACGGAGCTAACGACGCGATGCTTTTGAGAAGGGTCCTTTTCACCCGGAGCTATCGTGCTACACACGTTGTCACCCTTAGTAGCCGGTATGCCTGTCCGGAAGTGGGGATTGACGAAGGTAATCGGTCGGACTTCAGTTAATTTTTTATTAGTGATGAATTCATGTTGGACGCTCGCTTGCGTTGATCATTCCGTGCTCGTTAAAGAACTCCAGATGATCAGCATTAATCTGGAGTAATATGCTACGACGTGCTGTATAATCGATCACTGATATCCACTTCGGTGCGACACAACTTACTGACTTGATTCATCAGAACAAGTTTTGCTACGCCATTTCTGCACAGTTTTACGAGAGCGGAATTACTCGGTATTGTGCGCAGTAGTAGCCGAATGGTTTTTGAGGGCAAGATCCGCATTTCGGTACTTCGATCTGTATAGCAAGGGACGATGGTCGTAGACGGCAGCCGCGGCGATCGACTCTGCTAATGGCTGGAATTACTCGGTATTGTGCGCAGTAGTAACCGAATGGTTTTTGAGGGCAATGATCCGTATTTCGGTACTTCGATCTGTATAGCAAGGGACGAAGGTCGTAGACGGCAGCCGCGGCGATCGACTCTGCTAATGGCCTGTAAGCACATGTAGAATGTTTTTTTGATGACGTCGTACCAGCACGATATAGATATGTCTTCGGCGACCTGCAGTGACTATAAGCGGCGCTGAAATTGCCCTGCAATGCGCATAAAAACTGCTGCCGTCAGCACCTTGGGCCACCATAAACGGGAAACCACGTTCTGTAGAGGCGCAGGTATGGTTAATATTATTCTTTGCCTAGCTTCCCTCGGCCCAGTTAGCTGACGCATGTCACGTGCACGGCTTCGACAGAGCGTGGAACATAAACACAGCAGCTGGAGTGGAAAAGCCCTGCCGGTGTGCCGGCGTAAACTGTTTGCTCTTCTCGACGGGATGTGGATTTCTAAGTCAGGAATCTGGTTGCAATGATAGGCTCGTATGGTTATCCTGATACATTTCTCTAATAGCAACTAGACACCTGACTACAATAAGTAATAGTTAATTGTTCGAAAACGGGTTACCGGCTTACTAGTTAACGTTATTTTTCTGATGTCCGCCAGCGACTGTGCTGCAAAAGCCTTCTTCAAAAAGCCTATTTTTAAAACTCAGTCCCCGGCTTCCTTGAAACACCATGGTACTGTAGAATGCACCCAAGCGCTTATATGCAGAGTCGTGCCTGTTACAGGGATTCACCGACAATATATCACGCTAGATGGGGCTACCAAAGTAACTCGGCAGGAGACGTGATAGAAACAGATCCCCGGCTTTTCAGGCAGTAATTGGCCACTCTCTTTACTAAGAACCCTTCTGGGGCTCCGCAGGTAGGGCAGAACTTCTTCTTCTTTTTTTTTTTTTTTTTTTTTTTTTTTTTGTATACCTTGTCTAAGAATTTACGTCCCGTCTCGAATCTGTTCCCATGATCAGCGTTCCCGCCATAAAAAGTCGTTGGGATAATCGAAGTCGGACGGGGAAGCAAGACAGCGCTGTTTCATTTGTACTACAACAGACAAGCGGAAATCATGGCGACGAAAATAACAGGCGCGCGATAAAAAGGCGGTAGGCGACGACGCACCGTGATACACGACGCGTTGTCTGCTACCCCCCTCCCCCCTCCTCCTCCCCCTCCTCCTGTTTCGTCCATTTACTAATGCACCGTTCACGTGGTCCACAACCCAAACGAAAAGCGAGAACAGGAAACTGCCGCGACACAAAGCTGCAAGCGCGCATTCTTCGCGATACAATGAGCCAGGAAGCATGGAAACGTGCCTGATGCAGAAACACAGGTAGCAACGAAGATTTAGGCCTACCTGTGATAAAATGAGCCGAATCAAGTTTAATGACTACCTGGTTTACTAGCAGGTTGGCTACAATCAAGCATCATTGGCTCTTTCCACAAACTAATATGAAGTAAAATGTTTTCCCATCTAATAAGGTTTGGTCACGTGGTGATTCGGAATTTTCTCGCGCCTTCACCTTAGGGCAGCGATCGTAGCGGAATAATCAGTGGGTAATGTTCATGTTTAATGCTTGTATATATTCCGTTCGCAGGCTTCAGACGGCTAGCCGCGATCAGTGTCAGCTATGCACATATGCGCTGTCGTCACTCTCCGACTCTTCCTTTTCGTTCTTTGTTTCCGGACTACGTAATCGGCGCACGTGTGACTGGCAGGATGGAAGCGACGTGACACCTGTGATTCTGTTGCTATTGTGAGTGGGAAGGCAGCGAAGGCACAAGCAAAGAAAAGTAACCAGGCAGCATGCTTTGATCATCACTGGTATTATAAAGCCAATAAAGCTTCCCAGAGGATTACAACTCGTTAAGAAGTGAAGACAGGCACTGGCCTTTAGTTTTCAAAGATTTAGAGCTTGAGATTTAGTACGAATTTACGACCACACGGCCGAGAAACGGACCCTGCAGCCTGGTTACTTTTGGCAAAGACGGTACCCGAGGGCGTAGTTACAATACCGCAACATACAGTGTCAATCACACTTAGCGGGAACGCGACTCCGCGTGGCCGCAAATGTGCGGAGCATCACAACCCAAGCGAGTAGCAAATTAATGAAAAATGGCGGGCAGCATGAAGCACTATACTTCGAGGTCCCCGTAATCGTGCTCCTCTCAGTCTTGACTCTTAATAGGGATATGCTCAATGGTGCCAAAGCACGTGCGTGGCCACGTGAAGCTGTGTTCATGCTGACTGTGGTTGACACTCACAGTCCGTTGCCATCGCAGCATGCAAAATGTGCATTTATTAAGTTTAATTCGCCTCAGACTATGACCTACAGAAAACTTGGAGAAGACGTTATAAGTTTACTGCATTAAGATTTTGTCATAGACCAACAGTACTAGGAAACATTATCTCTGAACGATAATAATAAAAGGGTTTACCTGCGGACCAAAGCGCCTTTTTTTTCGGAGCCTCAATCAATTGCTATTTCATAATATCACCGCGTATAGAGGCGGGAACGGGAATATGAAAGGCTTTGAAAGCAGTCACTCGCTGTTATATAGTGCTCTGATATCGCAGTTCTTTGGCATCATTGTCTTTGAAACGCCTTACTAGCTGCTTTGATCGCGTCAGAAAAGAAAAAAAAATGCATTTCCACCGAGTACTTGCGTGGTGAAGCGAAAGTGAACAGAATAATAAAAGCATCGCCAGTCAACTACCAAACGTTTGTTTTGGGTTATAGAGTTTAACATCTCAAAGTGACGCAGGCCTCCGCCGCAGGCGCTTTGCTTCCGCTTGCTTACGCGGCGGTGATCACTCGCGAAGTTCTGAGTAGTACTGCTTCGGAAGAGTCTTCTTATTCGCGGCACTGAGCGGCTGAGTGAATGTACTGTCGCGCGCCACGGGTCGCACATCCGTTAGCCTACACTGTAAAAAAAAAAAGGAAAAAAAGTAGGATCTCTGCCTTTCTGTAACTCACACCGTCCAGAAAAGGGGGCCTTGGGGTACTGATGCACCCTTTTATTAGGTGCAGCAAGCAGCACTGCGCCCATTAAAAGGGTGTACTAGCACCTCAATGCACCCTATTTCATAGAGTGTGAGTTATAGAGACGAAATACTCCTTTACGAGTTTTTTTTTTTCTTTTCTTTTTTTTGTTTTACAGTTTAGCCACTCTGCAATAAGATGAGACCGAACGTCGTGAAACCGGCCTACCTTGCTTTACACATGCAAGCGTGTTCAGCATTACATCATCTTATGGCCAGGCATAGCAGCCACTGATGATGTTTTGCAGCGGGGGCTTCCAACGCAGGACCAAAACCGAGGGCCTTAAGTATATGAATGGGACAGAACGAACGACAGCATCGACGAAGGTCTACGTTCATACTCCCAAATGAAAATTAATTTAGTTTCTCGCCGTGGCTGTGTCAACAATGCTCTCCGCAATACATGCGCTGTGGGCCAGGCTAGACGAAAATATTCAACGGAGTTACATAAATAAACAATAAAACAGTTAAGTAAAGAGGGAAACAATGGAGTCGGAACAAAAAGTTACGAGGCCACGAAACTGTGATATATTTCTCGTTGAAGCTTCACCGTTATTTGAATAAACGTTAATTGGATTCAAATTAAACAAGACCTTACGGAGCAGAACTCCTGTAGAACGGGGCCCAAATAAGGGTTGCAACCATGCCGTTTGTGGTGCGCGAAGAACTGGCCAGCGTGTCTGCCAATATATGCTGCGTTGCTACATGGCTAACCACTTCCGTGTGACTGCCCCTCTCCTGTGTTCGATGCACTCGGTTATTCCTGACGCACATTGTGTGTTCGACATTGCTGACCGGTCGCTCTGTGTCGCTATGGTAGTGTCGCGTAGCGACTGCACTGCATGCGCTTCGTGGCTTTCCGAACCCTTTCGGCCTCTCGCTGTGGCGGCATTGTATATCGTCCTGCAGCCTGCCCGGTGAATGCGTTTCCTCTTCTCTGAGGGCTTCCGGTTCCCAGCTTTTCCTCCGCGGCCAGTAGAATTCTTTTTTTACTTGTCGGTTCTCTTATCACGCGATGCAAACTAGCGTTGGTCGCTCGCCAGGATTCCTTTTCGTGCAGTGTTTGTGCGATAGAGTTTAATGGTCGCAGACTTCCGCAGGCCCTGCATCGACAGCGCGCTTGGCGCGCGTTGACTCACTCACTGCTCATGAACGCCGGTACACGCACCTTTCACACGCACGAGTCAGGACAGGCCGAAATTATCGAAAAGCAGTTTTGTCTCTAAACTGAAACAAAATCAATTGGATCCAGGAAACAGGCACAGGAATTGAATGCGGTTTTCCTCTCATATACATCTCAGTTGCGTTGAAAAGGCATTTACTGCGTCCTTTTATGCATAATTAAATCTGTTGTTCTTCCGTTACCTTCATCGCCGATGCCAAGGGAACTCTTGGTATGGCGTTGTAATGAAGACGACCATGACGCTCTATTCGTCAGCGGAAGGGAATAGAAGGAGGCTGAAAGTTTAGCGGAAGTTGAATTTAGATTGTATTGTACTGCGTATTAGACATTGCACACTGTAGACTTGTAGGCTCTATAGCATTCAAAAACTACATTTGCATACTGCCATTACTGTCCGCTCACCAAAGATCTCACTAAGCACCCCACAGCCCACACATTTTAAAGAACGACCATGCATGAATCCAGACGGTACGTTAACGCTTTGCGGCCGGTGACGTCAAAAGCGGTGCATGCAGTGACAACATCCTCGAAACAATTGCCATTGGTTGCAGTAAACATCCTGGAAGCTGAATATGCCGACGTACACGCAACCCGACGCAGTTCCGTTCTGCATAAACAGTCGCAACCATGCGCGGCAGAGGTGTCACGACGGTGAACGGCACCGGGTGCTGTGACTCCACGCGTCACCTTCGTCCTCGCGACACCATAGTCTGACGTCCTGCTTCGCTCTGGAGCTTGCTATGTACTGGTGCTGACATAAGTAAACGGAGCACGCTTTTCCGTTCAAATTAAAATCGCGCTTTCTGCCCTGGAGATAAGCAAACAATATTTGTCCAAGTAAAAGGGCACTGGTGTCTACTACCGGTTCGCACATACCATGAATGCCAGTTTCAATTGTGCAGCGCGTGGAAAATTTTAGAAGCAAATCGCGTGCTGCGTTTACTTTTGTCCGCAGGGGTACAGTCTTTGTCAAAGCGGGGGGGTCCGCTTCTAAGCCACTTCGTGCGGCTCGTAATGCATTTCCAGTGTCTCGAATCTCTGGATGGCAAGAAGGTTTTTTGTCCTACCCTCTCCCATGCGAAGGACCTCAAAAAGTGCTAAATCAGCGCCACTACACGGCTCAGAAGCAGAAGCACTGGGCTCTACACTTTCGGCAAAGGCTGCACCTACGAGAAATGTTTCAATAAAACTTGCTATGAAAAACCTGCTGAGTGGAACTATGTTCTAGTGAATGTGTATTTACGATGGGGAAAATGTGTTCACAGGCATATGCGTATAGCAGAAGACTTACAAAATGTACAGGATCCGATCTTCACTGTTTTCCCTTGTGCTTCCCATTAAAGAGTGCCCGGATAAGGCTTCTTGCTCCCTTGTAATGGGCGGGTTCCCATAGAGGCGCACTGTGTTCCATTATCCAGGGACGCAGGGAATCAGTATTGCACGAGAAGTTAGGCATAAATTTACCAGAGTAAATTACTGTACAAATGAATCTAGTCGGCGAGACGCGAGAGAAAATGGCCAACCTACTTCAATTATCTTATTCTTGCTTGTTGACATGGTCCACAGGATTATAACTTCTCCTGCCCTTGTTCCCAATGACAATAAGTTCGATGTCAAACCAGCGTTGCTTCTTGCATCTATTCACCTTGAACCAGCCCATCATAGATATGGAAGCCCATACCAGGGAAGCCCTGAAATATTTCAGTCATTACTTTTTCAGACTCATTTCTTTCGCTTCGCCGCCTCATTAAAGGAAAATGGTAGTAAGCTCAAACTGCGTAGTAGTTATTTTTGAAAGAGATGGTGAAAAATAAACCAGATGGCTCAAATTTGGCGCCGAATAGTCACTGCGATACGCCATCAGTGAGCGTTGAATTGTCAACGAGGTTCCTGCGAATGTAATGCGCTTAGTTTCGGTTTTGGGCACAAAATTACGCTGGAATGTCTGGCGCTGCAGAGCATTAGAGAATGTAGTACTTTATTCGTTTCACAAACTGACGTGGCAAAATCTTGTCCATGACTTGAAACTTCCCACTCACACTGTATAATCACTGAATTTCATTAAATAATTTTTAATTTTTGGCGATTGGCTTTATAGCTGAATCAATTTTTTTACACTAAATTATGCCCACCATGGCAAGGTGAATGCCACCGAAAACGTTTTTTGTTCTATTTCGAGCTCACTAATTGAGTATTTTGAAACTGTTCGCTGAAACGCCCAATATATATCTCTGCAGAGGAAAAAAATGTTTACATCTCCCAGTAAAACGAACTGTTCACATTTGATAACTGCTTTCAGGTCTTCTTTCCTCCATCCCGCGTCTGGGGTTGCGTCACGCTTCGGAAGCACGACCGGGATGTGCCTAATTCTCGAGCAGCAAACGTCTTCCTCCCAATTCGGAAGCCCTTACACACACACACACACACACACACACACACACACACACACACACACACACACACACACACACACACACACACACACACACACACACACACACACACACACACACACACACACACACACACACACACACACACACACACACACACACACACACACACACACACACACACACACACACACACACACACACACACACACACACACACACACACACACACACACACACACACACACACACACACACACACACACACACACACACACACACACACACACACACACACACACACACACACACACACACACACACACACACACACACACACACACACACACACACACACACACACACACACACACACACACACACACACACACACACACACACACACACACACACACACACACACACACACACACACACACACACACACACACACACACACACACACACACACACACACGCACGCACGCACGCACGCACGCACGCACGCACGCACGCACACACACACACACACACACACACACACACACACACACACACACACACACACACACACACACACACACACACACACACACACACACACACACACACACACACACACACACACACACACACACACACACACACACACACACACACAAAATAAAAAGAGGAATGAAGCCTCAGTGACTGCGATCACGAAAGCAGCGAATTTCTCGTAGGCGATAGGGCAGTAGAATCTCGCACAACCAGGTAACGATATGCAGACAAAAGAAAGAGTGTATCCACCGCGCCGACCTCTTGCGCTGTCCTCCATCCGATGTCCTTTATTTCGCAGCGCTCGCATGCACAGTGTCCCGCTGTCTTCGTCGTCTTCTTCCCAGGACAGGGGGAAGGAACTTCCTCGAGCCCCACGCAAAAACCCGGAACCGAGATGGCGCGTCCAGATTGCGAGAAGCGATGGCTGGCTCCTCCTTCTTGAGGAAGTCGCTCGCTCTCCTTTTGTCTCGAAGGAGCGCAGCTCTCTCGTTGTTGGCGGCGTCGTTCGAAAAGTTTATGCATAGTAGCGAGACGAAAGCGAGTCTTTTCAGTGACGAGCAATTAGAGCACTATAGAGGAGGAGAAGGCAGGTGATTAGGAGAAGATCACCAGGTGCTCACCGGTGCCTGCCGCCCCTTTTATAGGTATATACAGACAGACGGGCCATCAAGCCTATAATCGCTTCTCCTTTTAGGGCACTTCGGTGAGGAGCGGTAAAGCTCCCTTTCATGTTGCCTCTTTTTGTGCGATTGATAAGGTGATGGTTTTGTGCGGATAACCAAGGAAGGAAAAACTCAGAACACGATTGCGATACATGGCCTTGTGCTAGCGCAGATCTTATTGGATTGATTTGTGCGTTACAACGTTGAAGTTTTTGTTGTTTTTTATTCATACAAATATAGGTACTGGAGTGGTTTTCACAGCTGGACCTTGTTAAGTCGGCGCTGAGATTTTGCACTGACTACGTATTTACGATTACGTTCACCGTAAATATGGCATAAAATGAGCGTACAGAAAGGACATACGAAATAAAACATCCTTTGGCGCAATGGATTGCCGAGTAACCGAGTCGGGCGCATCTCATCCCTCCCTTCCTACCTTCCTTTTCTGCTTTGTTCAGGCGTCCACAGTCCCTTTTCTTTGAACGGCTTATGACGAGAGCGGAATAATGCGTTGCTACAGAATGGCTGCCACGGGAAGCATGCACACGGAGGCAACGGAGAGTGGTTTCAGTGGAAGGAGAAGGTTATGGCCAGCCTGCCACGAGAACTACCGGGAGGCTGGTCGCCGCGAAAAGAGGAGGACGAAGGTAGCCGTAGAAGAATGGTATGGAGAAAGCGTAGGAAGAAGTGAATGAAGAGGGTCGCCATGGAAATCGCTGCGGGAAAGAATAGAGTATAACGGGAGCAGAGGAACGCGCAACCAGAATGTGGCTGCCAAGAGAAGCACCCGGAGGTTGGCCGCAGTGAAAAGTAGAGGAGAAGGGTTGCCGTGGAAGAATTAAATAAGTAAATGGAGGTGGTTACTGTGGCAACCGTCTGTCGGAAGGGAGTATGGCGCGAGTAGCTAGAGGAATGCGCAACCAGAGGGCGGCTGTCATGGGACACATCTAGGGGATGTACAAAGCGAAATTAGTAGGAGGAGGGTTACCGTGGAAGGATTGCATGAAGAGGCTGCAGGAATACTAAGTAAATGGAAGAGGTTATCATGGTAATCGCCTGCAGGAAGGAATAGAATATAAGGAGAGCGGAGGAATGCGCAACCAGAGGGGGGCTGCCAAGAGAATTAAGCACCTGGGGTATGACCATAATGAAAATTAGAGTGGAATGGGTTGCCGTGGACGATTGACTGTGGCGAGCAAAAAATAAGTAATGGGGGGGGGGGGGGGGGGTTACCATGGCAACCACCTGCAGGAAGGAACAAGGTATGACCGGAGCAGAGGAATGCGCAACAGTAGAGTGGCTGCTACGGGAAGCGTCCTGGGGACGGTCACTGTAAAAAGTACAAAATGGTTGCCTTGAAATAATGGAATACTTAAATGGAGGGGGCCACCATAGTAACCGCCTGTAGGAAGGTAGAGATTATATTGAGAATGGAGGAATGCGCAACCGGAGGATGCCTGCTACGGCAACCACTCATAGGCTGGCCATCATGACAAGAGGAGGGAGAGGGTTGCCGTGAAAGAATGGCTGTATAATGAGAGTGCAGGGATAAGTTAATGGCGGAGGTCACCGATCAAGCGCCGACAGAAAGGAATAGAGCATGGTGAGAGCAGAGGAATGCGCAACGAGAGGGGGGTCACAGTGAAAAAGAAGAGGATCGTTGCCGTGGAAGGATGACAATAGACGAGAGTGAAGGAATAAGTAAAAGGGGGGGGGGGGGGTTGGGGGTTACCATGGCAGTAGTCTCCAGGAAGGAATAAAGTATGACGAGAGCGGAAGAATGTGCAACCAGAGGGTGGCAAGCACCCAGGAGCTGGTCGCAGTGAAAAAGAGGAGGGGGGTTGCCATGCAAGAATGATGGTATGGTGAGAGTAAAGGAATAGATAAATGAAGGGGTTACCATGGCAATAGCCTCCAGGAAGGAATATAGTATGACGAGAGCAGACGAATACGCGACCGGCGGGTGGCTGTCACTGTATCCACCAAGAGGCTGACAATCGTGAAAAGGGGAGGAGGGTTACCGTGGAAGAAGAATGGCATGGCGAGATCGTAGGAAAATGTGACCGGAAGGTTAATTGTTATTGCGGGAGAAAGAGGGTGCAGCGAGAATGAGAATGCGCTACAGGAGGGTGTACTTTACCATGGAAGGAGAAAGAGAAATGCTACCATGGAGCGAGGATGATATGGCAACAGTGTAAGCGAGCGAAGAACGGGTATGTGAGGAAAACTATATTTCATACTCTATAACTATACACACGAGTATATATGCGCACATCGCTCTAATTGTTTACCTAATATTTATTTGAAATGAAGATGCCTCAACTGCTGCAGCTGAACTTTTCGTCACACACAAGCACGTTAAAAATGTTTGTAACAGAAGTGGACGCGCTGTTCGCAGTAGTGACGTTCTAGGGTGCATCAATGTGCCAGAGCCTCTGCCAACTTTCAAGGGAATCTACATGCGATGATGAAACTTAGGAATTTCCTTTGCAGCGGGATATATTGACGGAGTCTTTCAGATAGGGCCAGGAAAGTGAAAATACTAAAGAACGCACACACGCACACAGACACTCTTAGCTCGGAGTTACCGCATTTGTAGATCACCGCCACAACTGCTGTACACTTGTAGTATCAGGTCCTAGGTGATCCTTGACTATGTCATGAGAATCAATCGATGTCATTGGGCGGAGAGCCTATTTTAGGGCCATTTTATTTCACGTTCTTTATTTGTGTCAGACTGCAGTTGACAGGTCTGGTTGTGCTGTGCTCATATCCGCTTCCGCCTCGAATCCTAGTAGGTGTGAGAAAGCAGCGCCACCTGGGTGTGGAGGGTAGGAACCCTATATGTACCGTCTTATAAAAAGAATGGTACACGTAAGCGCCTTACTTCATGGCCAGCCCGCCACGACGGCAACAATGGAGGACCAAGTGTTCCGGGAGCTCCCCTCGTTCTTCACAGGCTCTGTTGACAGCGACTTGTACGTCGTTTGCGGTAGTGCTATTATGCTCCCGCAGGAGCATATCTAAGGTGCGCTAACAAGCGCTGCCACCTGTTGGAGAGCAACCAAACGTGGCACAAGTAGAACAAGGCCTCCGGTACCGGCAGTTCTGCTTCGGAGGCTGCGCGCGGAAAGGATGGAAGCCTCACAGCACCGCGTTTCGGAGGCTGTACATTACAAGCGCTATTCGAGTCTGACATCGGTAGATGGCAGTCGTAGCCGCTGTTCTTTAGGGAGCCTACGTGTTTCGCAGACGTATAGCAGACGGCAACATGTAAGTTTCCTACTGTTCTAGGTTCTGTAGGATGGATTCTGTAGTATTCAGCAGGATGGAAAAACACTGACCTCTTTCGCTATCTATACCACATAATCCGAAGTATATTCTTGGTTGTAGCGCATGTTAACTTCTAGATATGAATCAACGATATAAATCGGTGCGCTGTGCGCATTTGAAACTACGTGGCTGCATCGGTGAAGTGCGGCGTTGTGTTAAGACACTCACCGTGAATTACGGCTTATCAGCTGCATCACATTGAACCCCGAAATCCTATCCTTTACCCCCATGATATAAACTTGAACTTGGCAAGTACCCATGTTTCAAGTGGAGTGTAAGAAAGGACAAAGAAGCTGATTAAATTCTAGTACAAAAAGTCGAGAAAGAAAAATTGGCATTGCTTTGGGAAAACTCAGTATTAGCGGGTGGATTGAAGGGCTCTTCTATTAGTAATCTGAACTGCCACACGTGCTTTGACAAGGATAGCAATAGGGCGGATAACGAGGCGAAAGAAACGAAAGAAGAAACATTAACGGGTGAACTGAACCAAAATTGAAAGTTGTTTGCAGGCATAGTCCCAGGTAAGGCTGCCCAAAGCGTGGCTGGTAACCAGTTCCTTTTTGCCTAACTGAAATATACGTATGACGTAACATATTATACAAAAGTATGAAATCCAAGCATCGTCTTCTATGAGGGGACCTGTTACGCTTAGGAATATTTTATTAAGAAGTCTTAATTTTCAACCCCAGCTCAAAAGTAAAGGACCCGCTTACATGCAGACACCTATATACAGATTACGTATCGAGCTAATTAAAAAAATCATAATGACACTTCAGGTGCGAATTGTACCGAAATCACGAGGTTGGCACCCGCATATACATATAGAGTAACTCAGGTTATTGTTATTTCCGATCTACTTTATTAAATACATTTCATAATGAACTTTATAAATATTGGTTGCAGACACCAAGTGTGACCAGCGAAGTTGTCGGGCACTTTCAGAGACCTCTGATTAAATTATTTTATACACAACGTGTTCCATGCAGTCGTTCTTTTCTTGCGTTCTAAAGAAAGCCGATGAAATTTGAAAAAAAAAAAAAAAATGAAGATAAATGATGTGTTAGCGCTCTATTTTGCTGTTGTCAAATGTGCGATGCATGAACGAGGTTGGCTGCAGTGTAACTGTGGCCGCGCGGTTGCAGGTTTTTGGGCTTGCAGCTCTTGTCTCATGACGGTGCGAATGGATGCTGCTGGCCAAGCGTTGCAGAATCGTTAAAGCATGCAAGATTGCGAAAGAAAAGAAAAAAGCTTTATGATTCTGCTTCAAAGGTGAAGCGCTTTATGCCAGCTTAATGACATCTCGTAAGCTGGCCAAATAAAAAAAAAGTGTGTGGAAATTTATACCTTACTTATTGAAATGTTCTTGCAACTATATTTCGGTTCATTCGTCGTTGCTTGAAAAATGGTTTTAATGGAATGAAAGTTTCAGTAACTACCTCATTTTCTATAGACACCTCAACTGCGCTGTGTGGGACAGAGAAATTTGGGAATGAAAGAAGAAAGGGGTGCAGCAGTGGAGAGGGATCTATGAATAATTTTTATCATCAGGGATGCTTTAGCAAAATTATGCCGTTCACACAAGAAAAGAGATGCAGGGCTGGGTATGCAGCACCTCTTAGTATCCGCTTAGAGCTGCTCCTTCGCCAACAGAAACCTGAGGTGGCAGTTGCGTTGTTTACCGCAGATTGTTCACATTCACTTGCTAATTGAGGCTTTTGGACAGTCTACGCCGTCAATTTTGCTGTAGCTCGTTAGGGCCTGCACTATAGTGTTGTGAGATGAGCTCCTTTCTATCAGGTTCAATTTACGATCTGTAGTTGCATGGTTGAACTGCTGTCTGTATGGCAACTGCTCTGACATCTGTTGTGGAATTATGTTCTCATCGGAAGTGATGTCTAGATTTAACATTACCTTGTGTCTATTCACAGGAACTGTTTCTCTTCCTTTTGTTGCATGGCTGCTGGCGCTGCACGCATTCAAGCCCAATTACTCCTGCGAGTTTTATTGCGGGTGCGTGTAATGTAGTCCTGCCGGCGGTAGAGGCTATGCTTGCACAGATGCACGTAAGTGGTTACGCTTGCAGTAGTTTCCAAAATCATTTGCAACTCAGTTCACTACCTAGGAGAGTACGAGGTTCTTCTGCTAGCTCATTCTGCGACTGCTCTTGCTTTGTCCCAAAGCCAAGCCGGAAAGCCACTGAGCAGGAATTCCCGCCACAACGTTTTGTGTAATATACAGTCCAGCTGTTGAAGAGCTTTTTGTTTCTCTTACAAAACTCTTCCTGCACTGCCGAGGAACAGCTGCGGGCTCATTTCGCACGCAAAATGGCGCCACACGTTTTTGATCGTAATCATGTTTTATTCATTATTGCACAAGAACCCGCGGCGGGAATTCCTGCTCACTGGCTGTCTGGCTTTGTTTCAGGGCAGATCAAGATCAGCGTCTAAACTAAGCAGACGTCTGCACTTCGTCCGTGGAAACACATGCCATTCGTATAGACGCTCTCAATCACCGCCGCAAGGATTGTGGAAAACCCGATCGCGCCATACAGAGTGAGGCAGATGTGTGCGGAGACCACGTCATTATCTGCGCCGTGGGCCTATAGAAGACTTATACACTGAAGACACTGGTCGCCTTTGCAAGAATTCCTTTTGAGATTAACTGTAAAATCTTCATTCCTAGACTGTCCATAGAAGTGTTTTTGATGGTACGCTGCTAATGCAGAGGAATTTCCACCACACATATAAGCTCATTTCAATACGTTTTGAAGGTCTCATGTGCAGAGCATAATGATGGAATGAATTTTTGTCGTCTAGCCTCAGCATCCTTTGATAAACGATTTTTAGGTATTTTAGGGTGCAGCCTTTATGCGCATAATGAGGGTGGCTTTTTTTTGTTTTTTTTTTCAGAAATTAGTGCGAATATTGGAGGCACATTTATTACGCAGGCTGAAAACTGTAGCGCGTAAAATTAAATTTTTTTTTCTATTTTAAGAGCTGGCGCAAGGGTGCAGTTACTTTGTGAATTAGTACTGTATTCGCAATCAAACTGAAAATAATTGGATATGGTATTGGTAAATTCCGAATATTTCCAAGCATCTATATTTTTACCTTTCACGCTCTGAACAGACTGCCAAAAAGCTGACAAGATATGCATGTGCAGCGAATATTCAATACACCCTCTTGTATGTGTTCTTTACGCTATCTGTTGTTAAGCGCTGTCAATCATGGATGACCCTCTTGTCAACACGGTTACTAGCAATATGACTTGCACCAGAGTATAAAGGAGGCTTTGCTTGTACAGGTACAGCGGATACCCTAAACGTTTCTATATCGACGCCGAGTGAGTCTGCAATGAATAGGGCCCGGCGCAAGCTATGCAGTTAGACGGCCGCGACTTGTGCAGTTCTAGTAATGGGGCTGTTGACTTCCAGAGAAAAATGTCACTTTTCGACGGAAATGTTGTATCTGTGGGAATATACTGCTTTTATGTGCAGTAGGTGTACACTGCAATGCCCTGCGACACGTGCCAGCAGCGAAGGAAGCCGGCAATCTGAGCCTTTGGTACAATTGCTGCACTCGTATGACGCGATCTCCGTTCCTATACACTCTCCCTTCGCCTTTTATCTACTTTGTGCATTCTACACCGACAACAATCAAGATGAGAATTGCCAGGAGGTCTGGCGAAATCAGCAGTGAGAGTGGCGTTTAATGCGGTTATTATCAGCGCTTACGAACAAAGTAAATTGCCCAGTCTCCCTTCCCAAAACTTTCAGTTCTTGATCGTAAAGCTCCGTGACAGTGACAGCGCGGATTCGAGCGTTCTGTAAAGTAAGTATTGTTGCTCCTGATGGTGTCATGGTCGTAGATATTTGCTTAGATACTTCAGGAAAGTACATTACGTTATTAATTGCTTTAAATAAAATTACGGAAGCGTGATTAGACAGCATTGCCAATTGATCCTCACGAAATTAATAACATGACATAGCAAATACTTTCCGAAAATATTTGAATTACTTTTGAATTACTCCTTAATTCTCCGGTGTACGAAAAGTACACTAGGAGGTGCATTTAAAGTCATTTCAGATTTTAAATGGACGTTGAAAATATTTCTCACCTTTGAAAGTCTTTTTAAGGTACGCGCAAAAAGCAAAATCGTGCGTCGATCGGTATGTTTGTGTTCGAATGAAGCGCCAGATTTCTTTTTTCCAATTTACAAGTTGGCGGCTAAGGGCACATCGCTGCTCGTTCACGTGTGTAACTTCATTGGCTTGTAGTTCTAAGCTTAAGGGCAGGGCTGCATTCTTAACAAAAGTAATTTCGTCAGTAATTGATTACCTTCGCTCTCAAATTACTGCCAAATGTAATTCATTAATTAGTAAACTACCGGACACGAATAGGAAATCATTACATCACAAACGACCTGAACAAGGAACTACGTTGCTAAATTGTATTAAAGTAATTTAATTACTAATTTTGGTTGCTAATTTCTTGCCATGTATGTACCAGCGATATCTGTTTGTGGCTTAACAAGTTGGTTGGTTGGTTGGTTCATAGGAAGGGAAAGGCGCAGTATCTGTCACACTTGCTCTGTGGACACCTGAACCGCGCCGTAGGGGAAGGGATGAAGGTGGGAGTGAAAGTGGATAGAGAGAAAGGGGGACCGTAGTGGAGGGCTACGTCGACCACCTGGGGATCTTTAACGTGCGCTGACATCGCACAGCACACGACGCCTCTTCGTTTCGCCTCCATCGAAACGCAGCCGCCGAGGCCGGGATTCGATCCCGGGAACTCCGGCACAGTAGTCGGGCGTCTTACCACTGCACCACCCCGGCGGGGCGGCTTAAGAAGTAAGTAAATTGATTTATGGGAACGAAAGGCGCAGTATCTGTCATACTTTTTTTCATGGACACCTGAACCACGCCGTAAGGGAAGGGAGGTGATAGGGGTGAAAACGGAGAGAAATAGGTGCCGTAGTAGAGCGTTACGGAGCAATTTCGACCATCTGGGGATCTTAACGTGCAGACATCGCACAGCACATAGATGCTTCTTCGTTTAGCCTCCATCGAAACGCAGCCTCCAGCGGTCGGGTTCATTTGCTGGCGGCGCCCTTCCGGTGTTTGGTGAAGGGGAAAGTAAAAAGACGGCCATGTGTGTTTCGATGTCAGCACAGATTAGAAATTCCCAGTTTGTTGAAATTAATTGGGAAACCTTCTCTCTTCCTTATTTCACTCCCCCTCCCGATTTTCAGTGAGGCAGCGACTGCGCCTCTTTGCCTTACCCGGGGCACAAATAAGTCGTGCCACCAAGGCCAGTTATAACTTGCCAGGTTCCTCGGAGAACGCGGACCGAACCATGCTTCTACTAACTGAAAATAGGGCGAAGATAAGCATTCTACTTAACTGCATCAAGCTCTGCGCGCCATTGTAATGTCGCAACTCGTAAGCCTGGACCCAATCAAGCAGGAAGAAAGGCGCATCATAAGTATAGTTGTGATCTATAGTTGCTGTGAGATCGAGTGTAAGCACCATTTGCAACTTGTGTAAGTGTCTCGTAAATCCCAAGACCGTTCGCCGTCACCCTGGTGCTCTTACCGACCTTTGGTTTGGTTTGTGGTTTGCAGAGTTTAACGTCCCAAAGTGACTCAGGCTATGAGAGACGTCGTAATGGAGGACTTCGGAAATTTCAAACCACCTGGGGTTCTTTAACGTGCACTGACACCGCACAGCACACGGGCGCCTTACTTCTCGCCTTCATCGAAATGCGGCCGTTCAGAATATTCTGTTATTTGCGCTCCATATATGACTGGCTTTATTGAATGCTTGCTGTCTGATATGCATATGCACATTATGCGCATATCACGCGCAACTCTTTAGTTATTGATCATGCGCTTATTGCTTTAATTTGGAACGCTATTCCATTTCCACGGTCAAATGACGCCATTTTTTGCTGCATTATCTTGCTTTGATCGCAATTATTGTATGAAAGTTATGAATGGAGTATGTAGAAAAGCCTTGCTATTCATAAAGTTGTCCTGTATTGGTGTATTTTGTGAAAGTCCCGCATTCTTTTTTTTTTTTTTTTATACTCACGCTGACATTGATGCTGGGTCGACTGTAGGCATATAACGTTGACACGCGTCCCATATATAGCTGCTTGCTTCCGTCTTTTTTTCTTTCTGTTAATGCAACGAGACCCCCGCTTTGCACGTCCCTCCCTTTTGTCTGCTGCTTGGTTGCGCAAATCACTAACTGCTCTGTAGTTATCTCATTCGCTTGTTTGCAATAACGAACGTGTCATCTGCCAAACTGAGCATTGCTGACGTCATTAGCGCAGGCGGCTCCCCATATTAGAGAGTTTTAGCTTACCGCGATCCGCGATCCGCTACCGTGATCCGCCACCGCGCGTTCCACTGTGCATGCCCAGATCCCTTGACGCCGATAGATGGCGCCACATACTGGATGTCAGCACATAGACCTGCCGCGTCGGGACCAATCAGCTTGTGCGCCCCTCCCACGCACGGTAGCGGGTCACGGTAAGCTAAATCTCTCTATTACGAGGAGTAGAAGTAGCGCTCGCGGTAAGTGGAATAGCGGAATGGCACTGATAGTATTCCGAATGCTTTCAACAACCGGTAATGCGGGTGTCTGCGTCGATATATCGATATAACATTTTATTCAGAAAAAAAAGGGGGGTGGGGGTTGGGGGGGAGGTAGGCGTCGTGTGTTCTGCGCGTGGTGCCCTGCGGGCCTCTTTATAGGAGCGCAAGCTGGAGCTGAACAGTTGCTATTTTCGGGTTCCATTGGCGTCAGGGTTGCCTTGCGAGCTTGTTCGGCTAGCATCATGCGTTCCTCCTTTGATCTCTTTTTTTTTTTTCAGCAAAATTTTTATATTTATTTCTTATTAAAGTTACATCATACGATACATTTGGCGACCATTATTTCGAGTTTCATGTTATGTTCTTAATGACTTTCATTCCAGGCGTGACATCGCGTTTAATGGGAGCGTAGCGGTGTGTTTGATGTTTCAGCGCGGGGTGTTGTGATCTCTACCTGTCATGACCTTTCGACCAATCACGATTTCTCGCTTCTGTTCGACGTCCCTGACAAGGACGAAAATTTTCTGCGACACTGTGTCGTTATAAGGCTATCGCGTCAATTAAAAAAATGCCTACAATATGCATCTGTGGCATGCTATGGGACTTCGACTTGATTTCTTTTCACTAGTTTTGTTACACTATGGCAGAGGATGTTATTAGTGAACCGAAAATATCTCGTGTTAACTACCAACAAGTCCAGCTTACTATAATACCAGGTGCTTGAGCAAATATTTTAAACATTATTCTAAATAGAGAGTTCGAAATAGAAAATAAATTAACTTTAGCAGCAAACATTGAACCGCGAAATTTATGTTAAAATCCTTCTACTTACAGAAATGACAAAATGTATCTCGAACTTAATCTTTAATCAGTTCATTTGGTTGGTTAGTGGTGGGGGGGACTTAGAAGCCGTACACAGGATGATGCCGTATATATGTTTTTAAAACAAAGATAAAACAAAGGCGGGGAAGTGCTAGCGTCGCAACTTACGCGGTCGGGTTCCTTCGATTTCCAGTTGTCAATAAACTGACTATAGAGATGAAGGAGTGCGACTTCGTCTCTGAGACTCTCGTGCCGTGACTCATGGAGAAGGATTTAAAACATCCGGCGCATTCCCTGACCACACAGTGACCAAATACGTAGATG
>NC_139347.1:36621526-36666526 GCF_055883805.1 Amblyomma maculatum | reverse complement strand
CGTAATGTTTTGATGGCCGCAGTGTGGGCCCTTCCTTTCGCAAAATTTCAAATTGCGGTTTTAGAGTGATGCATTTTTATTCAGGTAGGGACTGTGTGTCTCGTACTATACAGAAGTATTTCTTCTGTAGTGCGTTTCGATCTCGTTATCGTAAACTTGCTACAGCAAAGAAATGTTCATGATATAATACATTTTTGAATGGTATCTTCCTTAGATTCCGAGCCGAAGAGATGCCGCAGACGGTTCCATATATCGCTCGTGCCTGAATTGCCATTCATATTTTCACAATTGTTTTTCCATTGCTGTCTAGCGAGCGCTGCGGAGTGGTGTTGAATTTCTTCTGTGGGTTTGATTATTCTTTTTCTGAGCGTTTTGCTTTAAATTTGCTTCAGTGATCTTTCTTCTAGGCCTTGCCTTGTGTACCACATGTTTGGAAGTCTGCTGTAGATCGTACTTTTACGCAACGATTGCTTATGATTTCTTTAATGACCTTTCCTTCGTCTGACAGGAGGCTTTGTGTCCATTGGTGTAGGTCAGTGATCGGTTATCTATTTTGGGCGCGAATCGTCCTAAGTTTACCCCAGTCGGCAATTATTATTATTATTTTTTTTGAAGTTTGGGTTTGAGATTGCCAATAGTGATCTAAGATGACAAAGACTGAAGCAACACCAGTCTTTGTCTGGTGTTGCTTCGGCTTAAATCTGGGATATTTTTGCCTATCGTGAGGTCTGATCATGTGTCTTTGTTCACGCTGTTGCCTGTCCTGGTAGGTTGCATGGGGTCCGTGTATTGAGCTTGTCCTCTTTGTTGATTAAGATCCATGAAAGCCGTGCCCTCCTTCGACGTCGCATGTCCCCTCTGCACATGCTAAGTGTTGAAGTCGCCCACGATTAGAATTAGGTTTTGGTCTGCTACTCGAGGGCTTTGAGCCTAGCGGCTTTGACTGGCCCAGGCTCTGTTCTAGGGTAGCTGTATGCGTTCATTACGAACAAGGAGGAGGAGGAGGTTTTCTTGTTTTTTTTTTTTGTTTGGTCGAATTTCGATTAATAAAGAATCAAGCGCTACGTTTTCTATCTCATGGTTGACCTGAGGTTTCTAAGTACCATTGTGTTTTGGTGAAAGGTTGTTCTTTGGTGTGACACGGCAGAACTGACTGGCACCGTGGCAGTCTTAGTCGAGCTACTCTGGGTTCTTGGATGCAAAGTTGTACCAGACTTAGTTTGAATTACCCGCACTAGGCCACGTGGTTGTGTCCTCACCAAACATATTAACCAGTCAGAGCGACGGCACAAGCGTTAGAATGTTTTCCGAGGCTCTGACCTACGGGAGTAGCGGCTTCGCACCAAAACAGTTTGAGGGAGGACAAGAGTGATAGCCAACCTTTCTTTTTTCTTTTTCTGCGGCATAACGAGTTCGCGATGTAAATATTTTGTACCTCCAACGTGCTGCCCCAGCCCGGCAGCCCTATCGACGAAGACGATGGCACGCGCCTGCACGCACGCCTGGCGTATCAAGTTGCAAATATAGCAGCTACGTGCTTTCTTGGCTTGCCGATGGCTCCTCTCCTGTTTGAGTGGCTACTATTTTAAATATTTTTTAGTTGCTAGACACACGGTATTGCCTGGGACTTTCCTCACCGCGTGCTCATTGACATTACGATCCAGCCTTATTCCATTTGACCTCCGATGCGACGTGACGCACTAGACCGCATTATTTTATTTCAGAATGGACTAATTTCAGTAAGCGATACAATTATAGTGCGGGCGAGGTCTCTTCACCTCAATTATCTGATATGTCGTATAGGAAGTGGGAACCGTTCCAAGCGAGATGGAAATGCGCCAGCAGGTCCACGTGTGTGCAGGCACGCCAGACGTTGTGGAGTCACTGACGAAGAGGCATGGAGCGAGGAGGTAACATTCCTCCTCTCTTGGAAAACTTTCTTCATTGGCCGCGCGATGGCGCTAGCTTGGCCTGCCTGGTCTGCCTGGTAGAGTCACTCGATAATTTTCTGCCTGGCACCTTGGCAGAGGAGCTGTTGACCGCTGTTGGCTCGCTATTGGCTCGGTTTTTACCCAGACTCCCAGACAGAGCAGCCTGCGCTGCTTTGAACGAAGACAGGATGCGCAGATTGCAGACCCAACTTGCCGCATGCTTAATCTATGAAGTTATGTCACATTTAAGCGGGGTTTTACAGACCCAAATTGGCATCTGCAATGCGAAGGGCATCGTGGTGGGAACAACAAGCTATATATGCATCATTGGTGCCCAACGCTCAGGTCTCAACGTATGCACCAGGTCTTTTTTTTTTTTCTTTTTTCCCCCCAGCGCTTGTACGCTGAGAAGAGCGGTGGCCTAAGCGGGCTGAAGGAAAACCTCTTTCTGGCTTAAAATTAAATAAATAAAAAGGTATCGAGGACGATGCTCTGTCGATACCTTAATTAGCATCATGCCTGTGCAATTCAACATAATACTGCTCAGCTAGTCCGTTTGTAGTGGATGTCGACTATTCGATTTCGTGCTTGCAACAGCCCCAGCTGAATTCGCTTTGAATACATCCAGCGCTGGAAAAGCTTTTTATAAACTTTGTCATTTTCCTTTCCACGTAATATAATCACATATGCTTGTTATTTTCTTTGCAACACAATAAGATATTATTCATAAAGTCTGTGTTAACTCTCTGTTTAGCTCGTCACTACGGAAATGGTTCATTGTTAACTATGGCACGGAATGCAACATTAGAGATATTTAGCTTACCGTGATCCGCGATCCGCCACCGTGACCCGCTACCGTGCGTGGGCAGGCGGGGCTCACAAGCTGATTGGTCCCGACGCGGCAGGTCCATGTGCCGGCATCCAGTATGTGGCGCCATCTATCGGCGTCAAGGAATCTGGGCATGCGCAGTGGAACGCGCAGTGGCGGATCACGGTAAACTAAAACTCTCTATTCTAAGCGTTCCGCGTAGCTTAAGGATGAGTAGAAGCCCACTAAGCATGTTAAATAATAAGCGTAATTTTGTTTCGAAACCATATTTGTCGTCAGCTTTATGAGGGAATATAATTAGGCGTCGCTCGATCAATATGAAGCGATCACGGACACTTGTTGTCCCCACTCTGTACTGGCACCGCTCAGCAACGATGGTGTTCTCGCGATTTCGCAGCATTGACACGTGACTTTGTAAGCGCAAGCATAAACTTTGTGCGAAATGACGGACTGCATTCGTCTCATTTTAGATGATCGCTCCGCTCATCACGGACTATCCACAGGTTCGAATCTATAACTAAAAAGGCTATTTGATGGGGTTAGCTGGTGGGTCATTATTTTGGAAGTTCCTACGCTGAAAACATACGCCGCTGCGAGACAAGAAGTCGAAGGACATGGAAACACAGAACCAAGACTACCACAGACTAGGGCTAGTGTACGTCTTCCTGTGAACGTTGCGATTTTTTTACATTACTTTTGGGTGCTTATCGATGGAAAATTAAACTTGCAATCATTTTATGGCTGAAAAATAATGAATTGATCGGAAAATCGTAGCTGGCCGATGGACAGCAGCTGTACGTTTTGCTAGGATTCAGATTGCATTTGTCTGATGTAGAGGGTAGCGGCAGCTTGCCTCGGGCCACCTCGCTCGATTATGGTGAGGCAGAGGGCGCATGATCAGGCGGGAGTGGCTGGCACGAGTCTGTATGTGTTGCGGACTATAAGCAGCCGATTACGATTGCAATTACTCCATAATTAATTTATCAGATTAGAATGGTCAACTACAGCCCTTTAAATGTAAATGAACAATTGCAAAAAATTGATCGATCAATCTTGAGTTATTTTCTTTCCAGTTTTTGTTGTCATGACGTAATTTGACTCGGACAACAAAAGGCTAATGTGTACTGCCTAATAAATTGCTATACATGGTTAATTTTTCAAGAAGAGTGATATTTCGAAGCTATATTCGCTAATTTCCCCAGGTTTCCTCGCGAGGAGCTCAAGCAGCAACAGAAAATGTTCTCTGGGGGGAAAAACCGTGCAATAACGTAAGAACAGCTTGCACAGCGTGGCAGTTCGTCTGCTAACTTATTCGAAACTAGCGCTTCTATGCTTTATGACCTAGCGCCCAGATCGTAAATACCGACTTATTTTTTCACGAGGTTTCTTTGATTATATAATGGAATAGGCGCCTTAACATATTATCTTGAAAAGCAGACAGCCTATGATAATAGAAACAGCCATGACGATAGTCTTCCGCACTGGCGGGATTTGAAGCCACAGACTCCTTTGCAAAATTGTACACCCAAGCAATTCGAGCACCAGGCTAGGTTCTAGCTTGCATACATTTGAAGAAACTGGTGGGCATCCGGGTCATTGGAGCGCCGGAGATGTGTGCGAGGTTTTGTCGACAATGCCTCCGGTGCCCATCGTTTTCTGACTTGGTACTACGCTTCTCCTGTCGTTGGGCTTAGGTTTTTCAGCGTGAAATGCTTGAAAAAAGAGTCCTTGGCCAAACCAAATTCACTGGCAAAGGTCTAATAATTACCTGCCTCTATCCAGCGGAGACGTGGCGGTGAGTTCGCCGTGCCTAATTGGTTTTAAAATGTATTCTAGAATTAATACTATTTAGCTCCACACATCCACGGGTACTAACAAGAAAAGTAGGTTTGTCGAGAAAATATATTGAAATTTGCGTTTTTTGATATTCCAGAGCGAACTCACTCGGTTAGGCATACCCTGTTTTGGTGAACGGCGCTTTACCTGATCCATTATCGACATTTAGTTTCACATACTGCCAAAAAAATTAATAAAAAAAAAAGCAGAGCGAATATGACAATTCAAAGCGTGATGTGTATGTGTCATTTCGTCTTCATCACTGCTGCTCTGTTATTTCTGCTCTACAGAAGCGGACGTGGTCTACACACTTTTAATTCTGATACTGAAGGAACAATTACCACTAGTAGTGGTGTCAGCACAATGCCTGCTTTCAGCAGCGGCTTCGTTCTCTGTGACGAAGCTTCAGAGGTCATTGTAGAAAATAGGGGGGGGCACGATGAGCTGCAAAATCGTCTGACAGGGCGACACATGCGGACGGACGTGTATTTTTCGCGACGGCAACTGCCGTAAAATACAGAAGAGACTCTCTGTGCGCGCTCTGTGTGTGTGTCCTCTATCTTCGTCCTCGTCCTTTGCGCTGTTTAAAATTTCATCACGAACAACCAATTAGCCCTCACATCAACGCTTGTAGTAAGAGACTCCGCCATGGCCCAAAGGTATCGCACGCAATGCTTTTCCGCAGTCGATCCGTTGTCGCTCTGTTACAATACTCATAAAGCTGCATATTGCCATCCAGCAAGGTCGGCTCTTTGGTCGTCGATGCAGTGGCTCGACTGCTGCGGCTCGAATCAATAAGTGCAAGTTAGTGCAAGTTGAAGAGCCCCAAGTGGTTGAAATTTCCGGAGTCCTCCACTACGGCGTCTCTCATAGTTTGAGTCGCTTTGGGACGTTAAACCCCACAAACCAAACCAAACCATTTTTGGCATATTTAGTATCAACTGACACAGCAATCACAGCGGTGGTAAATTTTATTCCAGTAAACTTAAATCACCTGCCCGCACATTATATCATTGTAAAATTTATATAAAAAAAAAGGAATGAAAAGGCGTGGTGTTCTCCAAATGAATTTAAGAATGACTCCTGATGTTCGATGGAATAACAGAACTGACAAGTTGTGTATAAATAAAAAACACACACCTAGGAAGTGCTATTTAGATAACAGGGGAGAAACGAGATAACATTGTTGACAAGGGTACATAAATGTCAGCATGCAGAAAGTTGCAGCTACTAGCTAGGAGGGGGCAAACAACGATGCTTGTGCGTTTAGAAACCGGCGGCATGGTTCGGAAAATTAGAGAAGTAAAAAAAAAAAAAAAGCATCTGGAGAACTCTCTCGTACATCCAACAACCTTGTGATGACATCTGGCCTTGAAGGCTGGATTATTGCTTTGAGGGGTAGGAATTCCCACATTGGTAGTAAAGCCGGCCTTCGAACTAATTAAGTACAGGAGCGCTTCAGTACAGTTACGGTCAGTTTATTCTCTATTTTTCTTTAACAGCGGCGTTGTGATTAAGAAGGCCGAGAGTGGAGGCACTCAGTTTAAATTTTTTTTTCGTCTTTTCTTCTTTTGATTTGCCTACGCACGTAAGCCTCATTTCCAACTCATAGCAACGCCTCGCGGTCACGTCCTAGGCAGAAAAACAGGCCGTGAAAATGAAAGGGATAGGTGCGTATATACGCGGCCAGAAAGCAGAGGTAACTTTAGCGTGTCACAGTATTGTCTACAGAGTTCTACACCAGAAGAGAGAGAACTTTTGTTTTACTTCCCCGTTCGCAGCGCAATGCTCATTTTGAGATAATTTACTAGACTGCTTTCGCAGACTGGTTGTAACAGCCACGCGCGTTGGCACGAAAAACGTACTTGCAGATGAAAAAATGGTCTCGGCCGGTTTCAGCTGTGGAAGCAAGTGTGAGCGGACACGTGCAGAGTCTAGAAATCAGAGAGGCTAGAGAAAAACAAAATGAAGACGTTTTCAGAAATGGCGGCTACCAGAGAACGTTACAGACGTCACTGTAGGACATGTAAATAACATTCCTACACACAAACAGCTAGTGAACTTCTTTTGTGGATCTACTAAAATTACACAAAGGCTACCATGGTGTTTGTATTGATACAGTAGTAGTCGGTGATGACGGCTTACTGAGTGTGCATTAAACCCCATGGAAATATGGTCATCGCGTTTATAGAACAGCGTATGGAATTCATTTTTTTCTTTTTATATTCTACTGATTACCCGTGGAAACTCATAGAGAAACATTGCACAGATATACATGCCGCTTTTTGTTACGCTATCCGACAAAACAATAAGAATGCATGCACAGTTCTCTAATACATTTAGTAAGGTTCATTTAGGTTTTGCGTTCAGTTCGAAAATTTTTCGCATTGTGGCTGATAAATGGCGGAGGTATTAATCTGCCTAAACCTGCTTATAACAAGCGGACGCACCCGTTGCTCTGCCTCAGTGGTTAAGATGCTTGGCTACTGAACCCGAATACCCAGATTCCAACCCGACCGCTTGGAATTCGTTCCGCTGGGGTCATTTTTTTTTTTATTATGAAAGCACTACACGCGCACTATAGCTAAATCACCACCAAAACGACCAAGTCCTAGTTCGACCTTGCAAAGCATTGAAGATCATTCGCCGACACCTGGAGATCTCAGCAGTTGCAGCTCAGAAAGCAAAACCCAGGTCTGAAATACCGTGATAAAAGAGACATTTAGTTTAGCGCTGCCGCTTACCGCTACCGCTTACCGCTACCGCTTACCGCTACCGCCTACCGCCTACCGCTACCGCTACCGCGCGAGAATCAGTACCCATGCGCAGATCACCCTGATGGCGACAGATGGCGCCACGTTCCTGTCAAATTTCGGCGGCCGCTGCACGCTGGGACCAGTCAGCGCGTGCTGTTCTAACGGTGTGCGGTAGTATACCGGTAGCGGTAGACGACCGCGGTAAGCGGCAGCGCTAAACTAAATGTCTTGAATGCTGCGGTGTTTTTATATGTCAACGGAACCTATGCTACTAAACTTTTATATTACTATATAATATTAAATAACACGTTGTTGCTTGCATTGCCGACTGAAATAAAACACACACACACACACACACACACACACACACACACACACACACACACACACACACACACACACACACACACACACACACACACACACACACACACACACACACACACACACACACACACACACACACACACACACACACACACACACACACACACACACACACACACACACACACACACACACACACACACACACACACACACACACACACACACACACACACACACACACACACACACACACACACACACACACACACACACACACACACACACACACACACACACACACACAAAGTGTCGCTATTCTTTATAACTCTTCCCTTACCATTTATGTAACTTCGCTAGGTGCACCCTGGAGAAAAAATAAATGATGGTAATGATGATGATGGTGATGATAATTTTGAATAATGAAAGAAAGGTTAAATACATGCTTTCTGGTGGCATACGTGCCTCGCCGCATCTATACGCAGTATTTGTCCCTGTGGCGAGAGTCGCCAGCTGTCTTGTTTATGAAGCAAGTGCGCGATTAATCTGCCATCCCGGAAAGTCGAAGCACACCGCGAAGCTGTGTTCCTGCCACTCAATCAAGCATTTTAGTCGGAGTATAGTGTACTGCTATAGTAGGAGCTTGTGACGAATCCCGTTCATTTATCTCTCCGGTTTCATACGCATACATCTTGTACACAGAGAACCGACAACACCGAAGAAATTGGGTCTGTAAAAATGAAGGAGTAAAATATTTGTTTTTTTTTTAATCCTATGTAGTAGGCATGATATGTGCGGTTAACATTCCAAAGTTACTCAAACGGCCATGAGTCATACCACAGCGGACGCCTCCGTATTACGTTCGACGGCGTGGTTATTTAACGTGCACTGACACACGGTGCAGGCTGCACAGCATGTTGGAGTTTCTGCACTTCGCTTACAGCGAATCGCTGCTACTGCGGTCCGGATTCAGTCCCGCATCCTTGGGCTCGTAATTCCAATGTTACGAGAACTAAATCACAGCGACGGCTGTTTATATAAGTGTAGGCGAAAGAAGGCAATGGAGGTAAATGAACCAACCAACCAACCAACCAACCAACCAACCAACCAACCAACCAACCGACCAACCAACCAACCAACCAACCAACCGACCGACCGACCGACCGACCGACCGACCGACCGACCGACCGACCGACCGACCGACCGACCGACCGACCGACCGACCGACCGACCGACCGACCGACCGACCGACCGACCGACCGACCGACCGACCGACCGACCGACCGACCGACCGACCGACCGACCGACCGACCGACCGACCGACCGACCGACCGACCGACCGACCGACCGACCGACCGACCGACCGACCGACCGACCGACCGAAACAAACAAGCAAACAAACAAGGTTCTCCACTATGCTTTAAAAGGTATGAGCAGTTATCGAATATCATAGTTTGCATCAGAGCGAGGCAGCAGAACAAGCACTGGAAGACCCTTTTCTTATTGTTTGGTCGTAAACTCTAGGTCTTCGGACCTCACCGATTCATCAAAAATCGCCGCAGTGATGCCCAGTCCAGCGTGGCAGCGATTTCTCCAGGCTTCAGTGGCGAGAAGCTCCGGCCGTGAGGAGAGGAAAAGGGAAAGCGTGATGCTGTGAACAGAAATTGAGAGGCGTCACACAAAGGCGGTTTCAAAAGGTACCAGAAAAATGGCTCTCCAGGAGTTTCAGCTGCCGCATTGACGCAACTGCGATGGCGAGAACCGCGTACGTCTCCTTCACAATGACCTTTGCGTAAGGCTTCTTTCTCAGAAGGATCGAGACCTCTTTGGAAAACCGAGCCGGCCGCATGAGAATCGGGCTTCCGTCCAGGTACGTTATACACGCAAAGGCTTCACGCGGGCTATCAGAGGGGAAACCAAGTTGGTATCTACGGTCTTATGACTTTCGCACCGTGTGAAGCGGCGTCCGAGATGACCACTTGCTTCCCAGAGCTTTTGCGCCCGTCAGAAACGAATGACGATCGATTAGAGCAGCTATCCAGCCGTGGGAGACTACACAGCACTAACAGGGCAGTGTGGGATCAGGCTGTGAGAGTGCTTGTCACTGTTCACCTAATTGTAGCGAGAATCATAGATCGAATGTGTTAGTAAAACGATGCCTTGCCCTTCTTCCTCAAAGGCTTCAGTCGAGTTAGGCCAGCCTTGAACCTTTGTATTATGTCGTTACTCCTTTGTTGCAAACCCACTCCTCATTGGGGGAGTGCCCTAAACGTTGCACCAAAAAAGTTCCCTTTCGAGTTGATAATGAGCTGTCCTGGTAATGCCAGCGCTCCGAATAGGTTATTTGAAAGAGAACTGTCCCTGTGAGGCAACAGTCCGGGTTTGAAACCTGCACCAGGACAATATTTTAATATGCAAAGCTCCTGCTGAATATGTATGTATTTCCTTCGTAGCCGTAAGGCAGCGCTTGGGAAATGCTAATGAGACTCTACTTGCCCGTTACAAATGTTCTTCGCCTTGGAGGATTTCCTAAACGTTGGGCGATATTCAGGCCTCGCTTCATAAAGTTGCCTAAGAGAACCGAGTAACCGAAGGAGCGAACTGCAAACAGCCCTTACACATTTAAGGTCTTACATCTTCAAGTAAAACGTGCCGCAAACGGACGTAGGTTTCCGCTCATTCTCGATGTTATTGCTTGATGAAGGGCCATCTTATGCCAACGAAATCGCGGCCACTAATACGAGGCGCTAAGTTTACTATTTCTTGCCTTACAGAGAACGTTTCTGCAGCAGTTGTTTATCCTCGAACGTGAATTCATGGAAGCAAGGAATTAAAGAGGAAGAAAGCAGGAAGAATGAAAAGAATGAAATAAAAAAGAAAGAAGGAAAGTACAGGAAGAAAGAAAGGCGGAGTGCTCAATAAGGAAAGACTCAGCTTGGAAAAAGCAACAGATGTAAAGCAGAAAGTACAGGAAGACAGATCGAGATAGTCCTCCGACTATAAAAATTGCTGTGACTTCAGATTATGTTACAGCGTTACTTACGTTTTTCCTGTCGATAGTTGCTGCGTCACTAATAACGATCCACAAAGGGATTAAACTGCAATATGAAATATCAATAGCTACGTTGAAAAAAATAGCAGCAGACTCTTCAACTTATGCACGTACCGAAACTGCTAAGAGTGCCAAGCTGAAGTTCATCGAGAAATTCATCATGCTTTTTCTTTAACTGATGTGACATGGCGTGCAAAGGCAAAAAGTTACGAAGAACATTTAGGTCTGCTTACATGCTGTGAGTGCGAAGTAATGTATGCCACAATCTCAATTACATTGCGTTGCTCATTAAATACCGGCTGATAGAAAGGGCCATAGTCATAACGCCACCACCGCTTGACGTTACTGTCCCTGACTAACACTGCCATTAGCTATCGCTATCGCTGTCACCACTACTGACCGCATCTCACACCTACTAGGCTGTATATTTAACTTGAAACAACGAGCTCAATTCTTTCTGGTGGGATGCGCCTTCACAGAAACTGTTCCGCACGCCTGACTGTCAATGGCTGCCTCACACAACCAGACTTCATTCGGTCCTCTGTGAAACATGGTTGTCCACTGTACACCTTGAGCAACTTTGCAGTAGTGATCTAAGCAGTAGAGCTGCCATTTGTTTTTGTATTATATGGCGCTTCAGAAATAAGTGAGAAGGTGTTTTACAAACAGCGATAAAAGAAAAGTAATGAAATATAAGTTGCCTGAAAAAGTGGGTCGGAGCCGCACCACGAACCGGTTCGAAAAGGTTGCTCCGATTTGTTCCGGTTCGGATTCATGAAGTTCCAATATGACGGTTGCCTATAGATAACGAACTGACGATATTAGCTTACGCAGGTGACATCGCGCTTTTCTGCGCTGGAAAGCTGAGTACCACTGAACTTCGTTTAACAGAGGAAGTTGGTACTGTGGCAGGCGCTCGGATGAATCTTTCTAAGAGGAGCGGTGTCTCGATTCATATGTGAGCATCGACACGTACCGAATATTCTGACGTGGCACGGGAATGTAGGCCGCCCGAGTACCTTGGAGTTCATTTGTGGGCTAATATGCGTTCATTACTGGAAAGGCCGCGTGCCAGCTCTTCAGTCGTCGCCGCCCATTCCTTTGTCCATTCCTCCATGGGTTTAATTTTAGGCAGGGCGACCAGCTTCATTCACACACAACCCCTCCCCCCCTTCCGAGCGGGCGGGCGCACGCACGCACACTCACTCACTCACTCACTCACTCACTCACTCACTCACTCACTCACTCACTCACTCACTCACTCACTCACTCACTCACTCACTCACTCACTCACTCACTCACTCACTCACTGTTAGCATCTCTATGCACTCGTGCTCTCCCTCTCGTTCCAAGGGCCTCGAAGCCTTGGGAACAGAGCGAGGTCGATAGCGATATTTCTTGCCCTAGAGCCTCATTCATTCTGCTTCAGGCACTTTTCATCACAACTGTGTTATGTAAAGCCGAATTTATGCACACAGAAAAGATAAACAGATGCGGCGCAAATGCGAACCACGGGGATATTTTCCCACTCAAGAGCCGAAACGCCATCGTCGCTGCTGATCAGCATTCCGGCAATTACATAACCGGAATATAAATATCCCAAGCTTATATAAGTCTACTCTATGATAATGTGCCTATACGGTTTCGGCGTCGAGATAATAAATACCCGGTAGAGCGCATATGCAGATCAACAGGGCTAATCTACTTCCGCTGGATATACATCTGCCCTTCGAAGAGGAGAGCTGGTAACAGCGCCGAGCTTGAAGCCGTGGGCATCGTATATGGGTGGATCACTGAACAGGGTTTTCACCTTGCGTTGCGGGTTAAACTGCATTGCGAAGGCTTTTCCAGTCAATAAGCAGCATTCGAGAAGAGAAAATAGATGGCACAGTACGATACAAAGTGACAAAAGCGAAGTGTAAGGATCAACGTGCTCCACGAGGCAATGAAGACATCGAGGGCCTTGCTCGAGAGGTCATCCGCTCCAGTTTACAAGTCACTTTTTTTTTTCTGCAATCGACTCTTCGTGTCTGTGTTACATGATGCTTGGAAAACGAGAAAGCTGTTCTTGATCGCCGTGGCAGCGGGACACCGCTATACGACGTGACTATACGCTATACGTTAGGGAGGACACGTACGCAACGTTGGATTAGCGCGCTCAGTCTGAAAAAACACTACACGTGCGACCTTAACGGATTCCGAAAGCTGTCAAATTGATCACAACCAAGTGTTGCTTATTCAGTTCAAACCTTGTGCGGATGTGCAAGCGTTTTGATAAGAGGGTAGATTTCGTCACCGAGAAGAAGATTTAGATTTACGAGATAGTCGATTTCTAAGGCGGCCTCAGCGAGCCAGCGAGAAGGTTAGCGTGACATAATAGCAGCTGGCCATTAAACTTGGCGACACGTTGCATATATCGGGTCAGGAAACTCCAGGATACGAAAACAGCACTTCACAAGAGCCTTAGAAAGGAGCTGCGCTTCACACCGGTCCTCTTTAATATAATGTTTTTGAGTGTTAAGTGTTTCACTTATATATGCCGTAACTTTATGAATTTTAAAAACGAAGTGCCTACTAATAAAAAACAAAAACACTAAAAAACACTTATTCGCTTAAAAGTTCCGAATAAGCTTCTTATTCAGGACATAACATTTGATAACACCGACTTTTCAACAGTCCTGCAGTGCAGAAAATTTAGGCAAGTGCACTGCCTATTATGTGCAGTAACACTTAAAAATTTACAGTGGAATCAAATTTCATAAATCTTATTATGAGCTGTGGTTTCATACCAACGATAATGATACCTTGTTTATTTTTAGTGCAAAATCACAATGTAGTGGATAGGGAGTACAATCTGCTGACTGCTTTCAGAGAAGTCTGGTGTGTCGTTCTGAACGCACCTTACACAGAAAACTTGATACGCAAAGCGCGTTTCTTGCATCAGAAATATTTAGAGCCTCCTGAATAGGCGCTAGCGGCTGCAAGCGTTTCCGCACTAGAGGTCAACAGTTACTGTGCGATGAAGTTGTGTCCGACATGTAGACGCTTAGGACATGTATATTTGGGCGAATACAGCTGGTTTTACATAAGCACCGTACTTAACCGATTGCCTACAGCAAATAAAGAAAAAAGTTTCTGGACAGAATTTTGAATAAACTTTATTTGCGAATATGAAAACACATAAATTCTCATATTCTAACGATGCACTTACAGATTACAGTAAATAAAAACGGAGCTTTTATAATCTAGCTAGGGAAATTATGCAAGGTTTAAAGAGGTATATATACTAAATGTTTTCTATTTTTTTTTATTCGAAAATTAGGCGCATCAAACTAGTTAACATGAAGCACCACGTGGTATTCGTCAGCACTCAACATAAACAAAAAGTTTCTGATTAAATTGTTAAAACTTATATTTTCACTTTCCATTTATAGGTTACTGAAAGAGTGTTGTGACATCTGAGCAAGGCATACAAAATCCTGCTTTACAATTGGGGGGTTGCTTTTTAGTTCACACCAACTCTTATGCTAAACAGTTTGCACATGCTGGAATGACATCGACTGGACGACTATTTTAGTTTTAATGCGCCTGACGTCATTGCATACTCACCTGTGTCATCACAATTATATTTCGGTTACTTAAAGCGAAGTTGAAACTGTACGAGAGAAAAAGACTGAACTGTAAATAAACATTTTATTGAGTGCAAGCGGATTTCGTACGCTGATTCAGGTTTATAAGGCCTTACAAATAATTTTAAACCCTTCGAAAACTTTGATGTTGCCAAGCTTCTAACATCCCAAAGTGACATCGGCTATGAGAGAATTCATTAAGATGAGCTCCGGTAATACCGATCGTCTAGGATTTTTAACCTGCACTGATATCGCACAGCACACGGGCGCCATGCGTAATCTGGGAAAGGCGAGAATATAAGATGCTGGCTCCGCCATCGCCGGCCGGTGGTGACGGAGTTCTGTCTGTTCTGATCTCAGACGCCATAGGCTGCACTGCTGTTCACTTCAAACCGGTGACCACGTTTTGTTATAAACGTCTTAAATTTGAAACCAGGAAAAGAGAATTTAAATCCGTTTTGCTTAGCAAGAAAAACGTTTTCTACTGCTTCGCAAACTTAAACTCACGTAGAAAAGAGCCATAAAATCGCTTTTTGCTATAACAAAAACAGGGTGGATTTATGTACGCGTACTCGCGCTGCTTCAGGGGAATGCGTGCCAAATGAACTGCCATGCTCCAAAAATATTGCTTATCCGTCCGAACCATATCAAGACGAAACTGACGTTATACTCCTATTATAGAGGAAACGCAACCTGATCGAGTTACATGATATAAAGCTCCGCTTTAACCAAGCCGTATATTAATGTGTCTGCATAGGTGATCAATAATGTGCCTGACGCGTGGGATCGAAGGGTTCTGGCGGTTCGAAAAGGGATGCCCAATTGGCAGTTTCTGTCAATTCCGCCATAAATGCGGTCTCGGGACGTCACTCAAACAGCCGAACAATCAACGCCCGGTGTTGTGGCCAGCCAACTACTGCGTGTCAGTGGCAAGCTCGCATGAAACATTGGGCAGACAAAAAAATCATTGGCGGAATGCAAAAGCAAAGTTCTTCGTACTAGCACACTAAAAGAAAACGCGCATACTAGGCATTAATTACTTAAAACGTAATAGTGAGCGTGTTGTCACCCTCACACAATTCATATTCTTTAGGACCACCGTATGAACACTTTCTTTTAGTCAAAAACTGCAGCAATGCTTTTCTGGGTTCAATGTACACTTGCAGTGAAAAGTGTGAATAATACTGGCGAAAAAATGTGGTTGGACTGTAACTGCATGGTTCGATTGAGCAAGGGTGGAAGGAGAGGAAGATGTCCGCACAGTATGAAGAAGAACAAAACGAGGGTGGAGGGGAGCCTCAATTCGCAAGCCGAGCCAACGTTTCGACAAGGGGTCTTGTCGTCGTCTTTTACTCGACTAAATAATTATGTAGACTCCACCGACGTAAACTCGTGGGCGGTAAGAGCTCTCACACCGGAAGACAGGCACAGGCCTGGCTGTGCCGTATTGGAGGCGACTTTCTCTGCTTCCTCTCACAGGTCTCCAGCATTGGTGATCCGTCGAGGTGATGTGCTGACATGGTTCTCGCAATCGCTTCTACTGAATAAGGATGGGGACATTCCCCTGACAGGTTCTGGGCTATGTGCAGGCGGCTGCGATGATTGAATCAGTTAGCGCCTGCGTAGCGCGCGCGTCATCGCTTGTATCTGACGTTGTCACCGGCCTATTACAATGCACAGCAGAGCTCGTATGCGGGTTGTGTTGGTGGTGTTCTGATTCCGCATTCGTAGATGCGTAAGGGGTGCATGCAACGCATGGCGTCAAGGTTGAAAGTGATCGGAAGGGCGATTGGCGATAACCTCGAATTTATCGTGAAAAAGCTATCTCCAGTGGTGAGTAATCGTGGGTGAACTGCCACGGCGCCTGTTTTTACGCTAGGGGCGCTACGTTGCGAGCAGGTATGCAGCAAGCACGCACAGCCAGCACGCGATCTAAATCGCCCTTCAGGCAGACACGATGGTGCCTTCTCGACCTTGCAGCTGCAATGACCCGTGTTTTTGGAGACACACGTGACAGCACGCTTGGCCGTGTGCTGCTGCTGACCACGCCCTACGATTAAGATAAGGCAGACCCTGTAGAATCTTCCTGTAAAGGTTTCTCTATACAGGACCTATGCGACGGGAATTCGGCGCAGAACGAATCTTGTTGAATTATGCAAGGCGCCCTTATCTTTCAGACCGACAATAGCCCGCGTCTCCGTCCTTGTACCCTCCTCATCCACATACACACACGCGCGCAGAGTAGAAAGTGAAATAAGCACGAGATAGCGCGAGCTGGAGGCAGCAAGTGAAAGTTAGATATCGAGCATGCGTTCAAGTTGAGACGATTTTTCGAAGCATTGCCATCGACCCTCCACTATATGGATATGAAAATTTCATCCAGAAAGCAGAGAGGAAGATGCGCGCATGTTTCATATGCCCCAGCTTTCCCGTACGTCTATTGTTCGTGCATATGCTCTTGTATTTACATCCATGAACCCCCGCCATCCTATTTCTACAAGGAGCGAACACATAGAGACTCGGTGAGGTTATTTAAGCTTGGAATTTGGGGGAAACTAGAGTTCCGCGACTATGATAACGATGACGAAAACGTTTTTTGGTTAGAGAAACACATTTGCAATTACGGGAAGGTTGGAAAGATCCTTAGTTCGGAATTACGCTAGCTAATTAGGCCATCGCCTTGGATATGTCTACGAGGACCTGCTGTTCCTCGAGGTCTGATCTGGTCACGCTGCCCCCATCTTTCCCACGTCGGCTTTCCTTTTCCCACGTCGGCAGAGCCCATATCATATGATACAAATATGCTTTCCTCCCGATAAATTAACATTAGGCTGAAAAGGATTCTAGTTCATTAGCGTGAAGCTTTGCTGGATGATAAAAGGACCTGGTTTATAATCAGCGTAAATGACACTGTTCTGCTTTATCTAACACCTTGGCTGGGCCCGGAAACGTTTGTCGTGTTTAGGTTAATGACGGTAGTTGTTAAGTCCTAACCTGAATGGAGGAGGAAACTCCGGGGGAAAAAGCTAGGGCGGCTTGTGAACGCTCATTTCCCTCTATACGCCCAGATGACCTAGTACTCAAATAAGCTGTTTGCGGGAAGCGAATACCCAAGATTGCTACAGGGTCTTGAAGGCTAGCGGCGCATTTCCGTACATGTAATTTCTGCACGCAGTTTGCGAGTCTGTAATGATGTATTCGGAATTAGGATGCGAATTTATCATAGCGATTTCCTCCTGTTCCAATTCGGCATTTTCCCTGTGCTGAACAGAAACTATGCAGAAACCTCTGAAGCAACACCGATATCGTCGAGACCTGTCCTACAGGACCCGTGACATCCACGAACAAGGCTCTCTGTAGCTTAGGTAGCTCAGGTTCATCATATTGGCTCTCCCACTCCTTGGTTGATGATGCTACCGGTGCTTGTTTTTAGGGAGATAATGTGTCCCAAGCTTGCTCCTCCACTCCTTTGTGATGCCGTGTCGTGCTTTCTCAACAAGGGCAGCTGACTTATAAGTCTTCCAGAACCTTGCGCGCAGCTTTCGTACATGTGAATCTGGCATATTGATCTTATAGGTCGACATTAATCGGTTCGCCCTTCACATTTCGCACCACTATTATGCAAACGCTCTGTAAATGTCTCGACTGAGAGTCCTAACGCCTTCCTGCATGTTGCTTTATTGCATCGAGATGATTTAAATTTCACTTCCTGGTCCGAAGGCACGGAGTCTCGTACACAATCCAGTTGAGTATGAAGGCTTGGACCAAGCGAATATTGCCTTTTTCCATCATTCGACCGTTTTCAGTGGTGGCACGGCTGACTATGCCTACTACTTACCCGCGTACTGTGCGGGAAAGGAGTGGGCATGCTGCGTTGGAACCCGTGTTGATAATTAGCAAATACAGGATACGCGCTGTCTTCCAGGTGTCACAGCATCACGCACCGTAATTTCAACAGGGGCTTTATCTCTTGTCCTGCGCATGATAAGAAGCTTCGATTTTTCCGGAAAGCAGCGCTACCCACATTCCTCCGTATACTTCTGGATCGTCGAAGCACTTGGAGCGTCTCTTCCATCTGCCCAAAACTGCCCCCGGTCACCTATACTTATTTGAGGTCGCCTACATACAGGACGTGGTGAATCAATAATTTATTATTTGTTGATTATTATTATCCGAAGCTGAGATTTTTCTCAATAACTTCAATCTTGAGCAGCAGCAGCACGTCTTGCATGGTTAGGTGCCTCCTGGTGGTTAGGATCCCAGGGGTTTCACTTATAAGTCGTGTAATGGAGCTTCTTTAGAATTCGTGGAAGTCCTGCCTACTAGAGAGAGTATAGGACCAAGAACGTTCTTACTTTTAGTAAATTTTGAGTACCGCGAATGCATTGCGAGCTATAGGGTGTTATTTGGAGGAAACCCCTATGCCACGGGCAGGAGATGCCAACTCGGGTCATTCCTACCATATGGGAGGACGATATCAGAATCAGCCTGCCACAACCCTTTGCATTCAAGTTAATCCAGGACACGCAGGCACGTTCATGCGGCTTGGTTGAAGCAGCACTTTATACGTGAGCTGGTAGCTTACGCTCTCGCGTCATTATCTTAAAGGCTGAGCTTAAGTGTCCTCAATAATGTAGCGCCCTACACTGATAGGGCGTGATAGCGGAATAATTTAGCATGCAAAAGAAGCTTCCACTTCCATCCCGGCTTAAACAAGAGCTAAACCACAGCTAATTCTTGAACATTGCGTTAGCACGTTTTCCAGAATCTTTCAGTGCTTCCCATTATATTAAGCTTTCTTGAGGCTCGAGGCTAAGATTGCTCGCAATAACTTCAATCTTGAGCTGCAGCAGCACGTATTGCGTGGTTATGTGCCTCCCGAAGCCCTTTAAGTTCTCTGAAAGCCTTCCATACACTGCTTTCTCCATCAGTTTGCAGGCACATAAAGTAAGCGAAATCGGATGCAGGTTGTTAATATTCAGCTGCTCGCCAGGCTTAAGAACCAAAGTGACGTCTGCCGATTTCCACGCCAGGGGCAGTTTGCCAGCTCTCCAGAATACATTAATACATTAAGTCAGGTGGCATAGCGCATGCTCAATGAGAGTCTCGAGAGACTGTGCGCGAATGTGGCGATTATCATGACTGACTCTTCACACTCACAGATAAATACGTCTTACAAAACGCTTCCCGCGCTAGCAGCAACTATATCATACAGAAAAAAGAAAGTCAGTTGGACATACCAAATGTCGTTCCCGCCGCGTCGTTCGATGGCTTCGTTAGGAACTGTTGGGGCAGATCTTTGTCAGCACACTCAGACGTTGTTTTCGTAATTTTATAATACAAATGGTGGGGTAATTTTCATGCGATCGACGCCACACTCGCGAGGCAGATTAATGCTGCTGGTGCTGCGTAGCAAGCTCTGTCATGTGCTCTTCCGTGAGCGCTATGGCAAAAAGAAAGCTCCAAAACACTGTTTTTGTTCCTTTTCGTACGTCGCTGATATGCAAAAACCTAGAGCTATCGCTCCATTGCTTTCATTCCCGCTGTGAGCAGTACAAAGATAAGTCAGCTTTGAGTGCAAAAGGTGCCGACTGGCATGCAAGTCACAGAGCGTTGAGTCCACGGCATTTTCAGGGACATCATTGCTTCTACTATGTAGCGAATTTATGTCATAACAATTTTGCTTGCTTTTAATTAATCTTTGTTGATAGATTTAACTGCGTTCGCTATGCACAGAAACGTTCACAAAACTTTAACTCGCCATAAAAAGTTGAAATTAAACGTACGGCATTTTTATTTTCTGTGGTTGTACCTTCACGCTGGTGCTTGTTCATTTTAAGCACTTGTGCTTCACGGTCCACAAAAGAAAACATCCCAGTGAAAAAAGCGGAGCAATGATAAACGAAGACACTAGAGGAAGTGGGAGCCAGCGGGTAAGAAAAAAAAAAGCATAAAACGGCGAGTCAAGTCGAATTAATTCCCCAGTGATGGTAAGTTTAGACACCTATCTAGACCCCGTCGACAAATTGCACTTCAATAGTCTCGAGCCTAAAATTTAGATAACTGTCGATAAACTACCGTTCACTTCGCAAAGACAGGCGTGAGCAAGATTGTGTCGAAGCAATCGAGTGCTCTTTTGCAGAGCAAACGAAAGGAAATTTTGCAACAGATGCTGGATTTCTTTATCTGAGTTTGCACCGAAAAGATACCACAGAGAAACAAAAATAAGGAACGTGCACATTGTCCGATACCGCTGCAATATCCTTAAGGAATGAACTCACGGTTGGGTATACGAAGATCTTGCTTCGTTGAATGAAGGGGTAGCCACACTTTAATGGTGCTGAGCTTTGTTTTCCCGAGCTGAAATTAAAGCATTTTACAGTCGAAAGCGAAACCATCGTAAAGCACTTGATTTTGTACTTTCCTGAAATGATGTCGCTCGACCTTGCTAATCTGTACCAATGCATTGCTAAACCTGAGACACACTCATGTTTTTTTGGACTTTCACAACGTACAGAAACTCAAAACCTAGGTGATCTTGGACCGTTGAGTGCGTGCGACTACTGCGTGCTGTTTCATTCGCGCGGGGACGTTCGCGGACACAGCCTTGCGATCACCAGTTTTTAACCGTTTCTTTGCTCTCGTTCGTCTAATAACCATTTACTTGAAACTAGGTGGCGACCTTCAACTGAATGGCTCGAATAAGTCCTGCAGTGAATGAAACTTAGCATGCCTAAGCTGATCACAGATGGAGGGTCGATATTTTGGCTAGACTGCGGCGCCGCCTATAGTTCGTAAAAATTGCAAACTTATGCGACAGCTTTAAACCGCCATTCACAAAACAAGCCGTCGTGCGGGCCACGAAAACTTGCCATGTGTCGATGGGTATTGTAATCATAACGTCACGTGGTATGGCGAGCGCTGATTGGCCGACTATGTGTGTGACGGCAAAAACCATGTGACGTCATCAAGCTGTTGTCTAAAAAGGAAAGAGAAACTTTTGTGGCTGCGATGGTAGATGTCTTGGCAAGATGGTAAGAGACATGTCAGAGTGCTGATTGGCTGTTGAGCTGTGTTTCATCATGAGATGATGTCGCAGTGGATGACCGAGTGAAACGGCATGACATGAACAAAGTCTACAGGTGGGCTAGCATTTGCTAAATAAGCAGGTCACGGGATATGGCCGAGAGCGGTGGGGAAAGCTCGGATTCACACCTTCCTCTAAATACTAGAAATTAAAATTACAACGAACGCTTAGGCTGCAATGTCTAAAAACCTGTAGCAACAACGCTGCCACTAATGTTATGGCACCCGGCTCATAAAGTTATTTACGCATCCCTGTAATTTTTAATTTTTGAAGCAGAAACCTTTCCTGAAATCTCTATTCCCCGTCGCATGGGAAGTCACGAAGGAAAGTGACAGTGAAGTGTGTGTGTATATATATATATATATATATATATATATATATAATATGACCGGATGTCACACAACTTTTCCCTTTAATCTATTTTATTTTAACAACAGTTTCGGATGGTGGACCATCCTGCTTCAGGGTAGAATTGAGAATGGCCCATTAGACACAAGCAAATTATGTCTATATATATATATATATATATATATATATATATATATATATATATATATATATATATATATATATATATATATATATATATATATATATATATATATATATATATAATATGACCGGATGTCACACAACTTTTCCCGTTAATCTATTTTATTTTAACAACAGTTTCGGATGGTGGACCATCCTGCTTCAGGGTAGAATTGAGAATGGCCCATTAGACACAAGCAAATTATGTCTATATATATATATATATATATATATATATATATATATATATATATATATATATATATATATATATATATATATATATATATATATATATATATATATATATATATATATATATATATATATATATATATATGTATATATATATATCATAAAAAAAGGTTTGACGTTTTTTAGCATAAATAAGGAGATAACACTAGGTATTGCTCTCAGTCCAATTCCTAAAAGCGTAGCAAAAAAAAAAAAAAAAAAAAATCACCAGTTGATGTTGTCCTACTACACAAGCACCTAGCGGACTTCCGTTGTTATTAGCAACATAACTAGAGAATATGACGATACTCTTATACTCGTCGACAGCAGTGGGCTGTCTCTTTAGAATAATGGTTTCTCGTGCACCCTGTAACACCCCGCATGTTGGGATGTCTGATGTCACGTGACCGCAAAATATGGCATTTGCCCCAGCAGGAACGTTCGTACGGCTCGGTAAGCGGACTTTTATACCTATATCGGGCAGTCCTTCACATATCACTGCATGCAAAAAAGTATGTGTGAGATATTATAGGAACAAATGAAGCGATTAGTAATCAGACGAGTAGTATACGCCCACAAACGGGAGCCATTAACGCTGTCACGTGATAGCCTTAAGTACAAAGCCTAAGTGTGACCTTCAAGTTATTTTTTTTTCTTGCTGAAGCTGTTACACGTTCATTTTGAGTCTATCTTTGTGTTTTCATTCTAGCGAGTACCATGATGGCGCTGCAGAAGGCTCGCTAGAAAAATCTCCGCCTATTCTATGTGAATGACTTGCTTCGTCTGTAGTTCAAAGGAACAAGCTGTCGGCGTAGTTGTAGCTGAACCATTGTGGTTGACAGCGCTTAGACACATGGACAGATCACATAAACAGAAAAGACGACGGTACAGACGCCGATGGTCTGTAGACGCCGTTTTCTTTCACTCGATCTGTTTGGAACTCAGGTACGTACACGAAGATGCTAAATGTCCGCATGGAATTAGAGCTGCCTGCCTGGCAGCTGTATTGAAGAGTTTTATCGCCCAGGAATGTAAAAGAAATGCTGCCTGTCAAGTCTCAACACAACATTAAGCGGCGAAGGGGAGCGCGACACTCCCAGCGTCATCGCCACTTCTTTGGCCGACGCGCCATTGACCTGCGTGACGCACGTGTGATTAGCTAAGCTCAATTATGGTGCTTGGCTTCCGTAGTGCGGCTCATTGAAGTTCCGCAAGACACGTGCCTTTGTCCTTTCTTGTAAACACTCTACGGAGCATATATTTCGGATGCGCGGACGGGCGTACGAAGAGCGAAGCGCACGTGGTCCGCTTCTCGGTAGTTTGCTTTTTCCCAAATCTCCTGATTGCTCTCGCTGGCCTTCGTGCACCGGCGCGTGCCTATTTCGTGACCGAAGGGCTGCTGAAACGCACCACACTCGAGACAGGTCCAGCAGGAAGCAAAAGGGTGCCCTCGCATATACTGCCCCAGTCGGAGAGTGGTATATACTACTTCCTCCGGCAAAAGGAAAGAAGCCATGACAGCAAACCGACTGCTACGCTCCGAACTGATATCCTGTTTCACTTTTTCCTATCGCTGTCGGCGGAATTCTGGTTTTGTGAAGCATCACTTCACGCCTTTTCATATCCTTATTTATCAAGGTTCGAGAACCGGGCTCTGCTATTCGTGGCTTGGTCGTGACCGCCGTGTGCCATTCGCGGGCTCTTTTAGAACCTGCTATCATTCACGTCTGCCCACAGTGCATGTTTGCAGGTCGAAGATTCCCACTGCAGACGTTCGTATTTTGCTTTGCTTTGCACGTACAGTATTGGTCAAAAGTCCTGAAGCCAACGGATTGTCGTTCCAGGCGCAAGATGAAGCCGTCACGGCGCCATTAAAGACTAATTAAAGCACCGTGAAATGCTTTGAGATAGTTTCTTGGTGTGATAACAAATGATTTCCTAGCTTTTTTAAATGCGGTTTGTTTTTTAATGATAGCGTGATGGCTTCAGTTTGCGGCTGATAGAAAAATAATTTGTCTTCAGGACTTTTGACCAAGAGTGTACATAATCTGGGAGCACGCGTGTGAGAGCGTTGCTTACCTAATGTCTCACTCCGTTAAAATTGAAGGCTTCCACAAAAATAATTATGCAGCACAAGAGGTTTGCTTCCAAACCGTGAAGCAGGGTTCCTGTTGACCTCGTAGGCCTAAGCCTCAGCTGGGTGCGAACAAGAATTTTACTCAACTTCAGTGGAAGCTAGGGAGGCAGAGCGGACCCCACCGTTTGAGTCAGAAGCAAACCGGCGGATATGATCTGCGAACATTTAACAAAGGCTGCCTGCCCTCCAAAGAAACGCCACTTATCCTGTGCATTTATTACACGATATAGCGTATACAGCACGTGCCGCCGAAAAACCTCCGCCGCCGCAGAGGGTGATCGCGAACAATCCTGACTGGTGGAGAAGTTCTTGACGTCACAACCACATGACCTCGAGCGGAAATTTCAAACACTGCGGAAAGATACAAATGAAGGCAAAATTGGCGAAGAGGTTTTTTTAATGGAGATATTGTAAAACGTTTATACAATAAAGTAAATTTGTCGCCATTTGTTGTGATATTCCCTTTAGTGAGCTTTGGAATGATGAACCCCATGCCATTAACCAGAACAGTTGAACGTGAGAAGCAAAAAACAATTTGTTTGACTCCGCCAACCAACGTTGTGTCTGCGCAGGAGTTCAAAATCTTCGCTGTCCACTGAGTCCGCTGAAATTTAATGGCTCTGTTATTTACTTTCTTACATGGATATGTATGGGAAGTTTGTTGCCCGAGAACTTTACCTGCAACTCTTTTTTTGGAGGAATGAAGAGATCGCGCTAGAACTGGCGACATCATGCGATGCACAACAGAAAACACAGCATCAGCACATAGCACACACCATGGGGAATGCAGGGCGCACGCATAGTGTTCTGTAGGCGAAAAATAAACGCTAAACAGTTATATCCACAGTAGATAGTAAATAATCTATTCAATCTGTGAAACAAAGTTAAATATTTATTTGTTTTATTTATTTTGAACATACTACTGGCCTCTTTCGAGACTAGCTGTCGCAGGATTGGGGTACTACATTGTTGTTTATAACCACGTCACGAATTGCACAAGCACAAGAGGAAGCATGCACAACGAAAATGACGGGGGAAATAAGTAATCGTCATGTGTGGTTATAATAATGTCTATGGAGGGGTATACGATGCAGCATGGGTGCAGACGATATAATATTTATTAATATGTAGCATAGAAATGGCAGAGTTTAAGGATAAAATAAACAGTTACGTACGTAGGTTAGGAGAACTGTGCAGAGATTCAGGGCTAATACAATATCATGATGTAACAGGTTCCATTCCCTAATCTCTTTTGGGAAAAATGAATAACAAAAGGTGTCAGCATGAAATTTATACTATACTGAATGCTGTGAATATTTTGTTCTGGTATTTCTGTTAGATGAATGTTCTAAGTGAAGCACATAATCTACTCCTAAAGCACAATTTATCAGAAGAAGAGGAGCTTAAGGAGCGAAGTTCGGGCGCGGTTACTAATAGTAAGGAGATTCGCATTGCTTAGAGTTCAGTTTGGGATTCATTACGTCGATATTCGCGAAAGTTACTACTTTTCTGTGGTCACTGTCTCTTATTTACGTATTGATGTGTGTGCGGAACCCGACATAGTATGTTGCACTGGAGCACAGACGCTTGATATAAAACTATGTCAGTATGGATGTAATCGTATACAGGTGAACAATATCCGCATTCATGAGGTTTCGCACCAAGGTTTTTCTGAGATCGAGAATTTACGAACGCGCTCGAACACGGGTCAGGCCGGAATCCCAAATGATCCGAAGCTGAAATGTCACAGGGATTCCGCATTACATGCCTTCTATGAACGAGGTTTTCTTAGCAAACACGAACTGAGCCTGTCTCATGACCCTATAAGGCGCCCTAGCCAACGTGTAACCGAGTGCAGCAATAAAAAAAAAAAAAAAAAAAAAAAAACGAGAGCGGGAACTTGGCCTGGTCCATTCTAGTGCCTGCGTGCCCAGGCAGCTATGTCCCACTTTGCTCATTTCTGATTGCACAGAAGGCATCAACTGCACCTGCGTGCATCACAATCGCTGCCACGGCTTGCGCATCGCGGCTTCTCCGTCCTGCACCTCACTGCATCCTTCTGAAGCATGCTTTGAGCCCACCTGGTAATCAATAATGAGGTTCGTTTTGGCAAGTATCGTAATCCTTTAAATATTACGCACCGGCCCATACAAGCGAAAAGTGGACACGAACTGCCTGCGGTAGTCACCTAGAATATTAGCAGCTGATAAAAATCGGTGTTTAATTTCATTGGATGCCAATCCGCACGCCTGGATTATGCGAGAAGTTCCTTCATTGCTATACTGGTCCTTGCAAAGTGCTCCAGCAAACTTTTCCCGTGAACTACCGCGTTGTCCCATCGCATACCAAGATACTTTGTTGGGCGAGTTGGTACTTATTCATTATAAAGAGAAGATGACGAAAGAGATAGTGGAATCATATTTTATTTCAACGGACAATAAGTGTGTCAGTAAGACTTCTCTTGCTGACAAAGAGGTGTCTGTTTTAAGTGACTTTTTGTGCAGCAGGTGAACTCAGGGGTTGTTTCACGTGATTGTTTCGTTTTTCTTCATGTTTGTTTTCGCGCTGTTTAAATTAATAATGAATAAGTCCCATCGCATACCGTTGCCGATCGGCGTCGGCGCTCAGAAGTTAATGTTTCGCGCATGAAGCCGTACATCCGCCTACCCGCTTCCATCTAAACAGCGAACAGGGTGGCCGCTTCCTTGCCGGGGGGATCTGTGTGAGCGCGGTGCCAGAACTTTCACCTCTTTCACCTGTACATACGCAGCATCGTCATCATTCTCAGGTATTCGCAAGATCACGCGCAGCATTCCTGACTGTGGCCGGAATAAAGACGCTTGTTCGAGCTGTGGCTCACAATAACGACTAGAATTAGTCTTATGATGATAGTAGGGGTAAATAATATAAATGAAAAGCGGAAGAAAAAACAACGCGCCCACCATCGGCGCGTTGTTTTTCCTCCCGCTTTGCATTTAATATACTTTATATAACAATCTTCTTCTTTCTTCTTTCTTCTTCTTCTTCTTCTTCTTCTTCTTCTTCTTCTTCTTCTTCTTCTTCTTCTTCTTCTTCTTCTTCTTCTTCTTCTTCTTCTTCTTCTTCTTCTTCTTCTTCTTCTTCTTCTTCTTCTTCTTCTTCTTCTTCTTCTTCTTCTTCTTCTTCTTCTTCTTCTTCTTCTTCTTCTTCTTCTTCTTCTTCTTCTTCTTCTTCTTCTTCTTCTTCTTCTTCTTCTTCTTCTTCTTCTTCTTCGCGGCGTGGCTACCGACCGGGTTTACCCGACGGCTTGAAGAGGGGCCCCATCTGCGGTCGCTCTAAAGGTCAAACGTGGCTACCGGCCGGGTTTACGCGACAGGCTGAAACCTGGCGTAGTATTGCTTACGCAATAAAAAAAAAAAAAAAAAAAAAACTACCAGAAGAAGACAAGAAAGATGCATAAGATGTCAAGCACGAACCGCAGCGGAAGTTGGAAAATACCTGGAATAGCTCTGAAGTAGCTTGATTTAGCTCTGAAGTAGCTTAATTTATTTGCGGCAGTACATAAACTATCGAGTGAGTAACGTATCGATAAAATATTGAACGCGAGACAATCTCTCGCACTTTGAGATGGACTATGGCAAAACTGTCAGGTCTTCGGGTTTTGAAAGGTGCAGCCGTTAAGGTTATGAGCGCGAACACAGGAACGCCTGGCTGTAGACTAGAACCCTACTTGTGACGATACGAGGTGGCAGCTTTCAGCAACAAAGTGGAAAGGAAGGTGCGTTTCTTCTTTTGCCAGGTGCAGGCACGGCAGCAGACCACTTCATACTTCGGTGCTGAAAGCGAACGACTCGTATCGTCACAAATAGATTTCTAGGCAATCTGCCACGCGCTCCTGTGCTGACCCTGATCTATCTCATGATTGTAAACTCCCGCCTTATCCGTTCGGAGGACAACCGTCGCACATAAATTTAGATGTGCTGTGAAAACCTTGAATATGAAGCAGGGGTCAGTAAAAATAGTCAGAACGTAATGATTTGTCGTTGTCAAAAGCAGTTTATGAGCTGTATTCTTACCGAATAGTAGACCACATATGGTGCGAAATTGTGCGAATGAGGCTGATCAATTTTCATGTGTGTCATTTTTTTTTTTTGCGGCAAGCAAAATCCGGCCTTGCGCGCTTATTAAATAAAAAAATCATTTTGCTTATCAGAGGATTCCCCTCCACACACACAAAAAAAGACCTAATATAAATAAGGATCGCTAATCGCTATAATATAAAAGGATCGCTATAAATAAGGTAATCGCTAATAGAATCAGGACAACCTTAGACTGCAATCAAGCAAAGGATCAAGCAGGGTTTCGGAAACGGTACTCTACTATCGATCATATCCATACCATCAATCAGGTGATAGAAAAATGCTTGGAATATAACCAGCCCTTATACATAGCATTCATTGATTACGAAAAAGCATTTGACTCAGTTGAAACGTCGGCGGTGATCCAGGCATTGCGAAATCAGGGGGTAGACGAGCCGTATGTGAAAGTGCTGGAAGATATATATAGTGGCTGCACAGCAACCATAGTTCTGCATAAAGAAAGTAACAAAATTCCCATAAAGAAAGGTGTTAGGCAAGGAGACACAATCTCCCCAGTACTATTCACAGCTTGTTTAGAGGAAGTATTCAGAGATTTGGAATGGGAGCAGTTAGGGATAAGGGTAGATGGAGAATACCTCAGCAATCTGCGATTTGCTGATGACATTGCCTTGCTAAGCAACTCGGGGGATCAACTTCAAATAATGATTGATGACCTAGACAGAAAAAGTAGAAAGGTAGGCTTGAAAATCAATATGCAGAAGGCTAAGGTAATGTTCAACAGCCTCGGGAAGGAACAGCAGTTTACATTAGGTAGCGAAATACTGGGAAGTAGTAGGCGAATATGTCTACTTAGGACAGGTAGTAACTGCAGATCCGGACCATGAAAAGGAAATAACAAGAAGAATAAGATTGGGATGGAGCGCATTTGGCAAGCACTCGCAGATTATGACTAGCAGCTTACCGGTATCGCTCAAGAGGAAAGTATACAACAGTTGCATCTTGCCTGTACTCATCTATGGGTCTGAAACGTGGAGGCTAACCAAGAGAGTTCTACTTAAGTTGAGGACAACCCAGAGGGCTATGGAACGAAAAATGGTAGGGGTAACATTAAGGGATAGGAAGCGTGCAGAGTGGGTCAGAGAAATAACTCAAGTTACCGACATTCTAGTGGAAATTAAGAAGAAGAAATGGACATGGGCAGGACATGTAGTGCGAAGAGAGGATAACCGATGGTCGCTGAGGGTAACAGACTGGATTCCAAGGGAAGGAAAGCGTAGCAGGGGGCGGCAGAAAGTTAGGTGGGCGGATGAGATTAAGAAGTTCGCAGGGGTCAAGTGGATGCAGCTAGCACAGAACCGGGTTATGTGGAGAAATATGAGAGAGGCCTTCGCCCTGCAGTGGGTATAATCAGGCTGATGATGATGATGATGATGATAAATAAGGATCATCGATAAAATTATATAGTATAGGCCTTATTGTAGACCCCGTTGGCAGACTGCGTCGCGCGCTGAGAGGCCTGATCGTGTAGCCTCACTGAGCCACGCTCGCTTCGCGTCATCACAGCAAATGTATATGGCAGAGCCTGGAGACCTCCCTTTGACGTTGTTTTCACGCTGGTGAATGGTGTACGAGGGGAGGGGGGGGGGGGGGGGGTATGAAGCAGGGAAATGAGTGAGTTTTTTTCTTGGATGCGAATTTGTGTGAGCCTGGAACAGGTGGTTCCGTGACCTGGAAAAAAACAACAAAAAACCCTTCAGCAGAAGGAAAGACTACATCGAAAATTCCTATTCTCCTCCTTCAGGAAACCTCTTGATAACTCTTTCCCTGCAGCTGTATTGCTTATTCTGTTTGGAATGTCGGTCCCGTTTCAAGAAAGGCGTGTCAGCATCGAACCTGATTTAGATGTTCACTGATCATCTACCTCCCATTTTAGTTTTTCCTGCTGCTGCCGCTCTTTATTTTCTTTTTCAGGCTACGGGATTGCCGGTGCCAGGCTCATAGAATTTTATGCCCACCAAAACATTCTTGCACTAATTTTCCTAATAATAATAATAATAATAATAATAATAATAATAATAATAATAATAATAATAATAATAATAATAATAATAATAATAATAATAATAATAATAATAATAATAATAATAATAATAATAATAATAATAATATATTGCAACGTGCTAAGCTTCGGAAGGGAAGGGGAGGAGAAAGAGGTGGAAGAAATAGGAAGAAGAGGGAGCTAGTGAACCTTGGACTCTCGTTTTCTCCAACTGCGAATAAACGCCTTGTTATGTACTCAGTACGTAACAAGGTGCAAGGCGTATATATATATATATATATATATATATATATATATATATATATATATATAAACCGCTGCGGTAAGCTAGCCGCATCGGGTGCTGAGAGCGTTGCGAACTGGTCGTCTATTTTAATGATCCGGTAAGAATAGGACGGCAGAGATAGGACCCCGGGGTAGGGCTGCATTGCGCAGCTGCTGCACCACTGACCGATCAAGGCTGTATAATATTGCCATTGGACAGCAGTTCAGACGCCGCCTATTATAGCGTGTTCCTCTTGTAATGTGATTTGGTATGAAAAAATTCGCGTTATTGACGTAGGCCCGCTCGCGAGCTTTTATCACTCGGACGCTGGCGTGCACTGTCCTTTCCACAAACACCACCATTTTCTCAGTCGAGTACACAAACCGAGGTCGTCAAGTTAGGTTAGCGATGACCATGATTATCAGCGTCATGAGAACATCAGTAACCACGATCAGCAAAAAACAGCGGCAACCATAGCCGCTGTTAGCCGTCTCGATGTTACAAGGGTATAAAGTGACATTGAAGCGAGGTCTTTTGCAAGCGCGAGTTAGCGTCGTCACTTTCCCTGCCACATTGCCGTTGGCCCTGATCCAAATAGCCCTGTAAGCGATTATAGATTCTCGCTGTCAGATACACTTCTTAACCACTCGAGCTATGTAAATGAGCCAGTAAGAGCGTCATCGGCAACGGTGTAGGGGTTCTCACATGACCTCTGCGCATACGCGATTATTTCTGCGTGCATATTTGATAGGCACAAATCGCCTTCCCGGAAGTCAAATCTGTTCTAGTGACAGTCCAGTTTCGCCTTGCACTGTTTCCATTGCCATCACGTTTACCAGCACCACTGTGGATTTAGGCTTTGTTGACATACTGAAACCGCTCATGGTTAGCGCCGTAGAATGGTGTGCTTTGAAGAGATATAGCAAAGCCCTTGGAAAGAGCTAGATGTAGCGCTTGTTCTTCAGCTCCCAGAAAGACAGTGATCGGCGACCATGAACGTTTCTTCGTTTTGTCTTTAGTTTACTCTTGACTTGCGCTTGTTATCTTAGTTTAGTCACTTTGAGCGTGAGTTCCTTTCTTTTTTTTTATTTTACTGATAACCTCTTCTACTTGATGCCTCTTGCTTTTCGAGCTTTTCAACTTTACAGTGCTTGTACGTACTGCTATAGGGATTTCAATAAAATGAATGCATTTGGCAACAATGAATATTTTGAAGTATTTCAAAGTGCGAAATATTAAGAAACTCGTTTATTCGATTGATACAATATGCGCTAAATTTTCCAGGGTTATATGACTGTACACCATAATTCGTATGCTTCTCTTTTTTTATGATGTCTTGCTGACATGGTTTTGTTTTTATATCACTGCCCTCGCCTTTGTTATTTCCACCTCCTGTTGCTAACGGACTACTGGTGTCGAGTATTTTCATGCTTTTAGGGGAAAAAGGGTGGTTAACAAACTTTCAACCACAACATAAAATCTGCATTGTAGGAATGTGCTACAGAATCAAGCTTGCATTTAGTTCTTGCAAAAAAAAAAAAAATAATAAACGAAACAAATTATAGTGAGCATATACACTCAATCTGGATGCGCATACGTTTTAAAATGTTCCACTTATAAGTGGAACTTTCAAAAAATTCTGCTTATAGCTGAAACTTATGTGGAACTAGATTAAGAGTGTATTCTCTATAAAAATATAGAGCCCTGCATTGAAAAATGGAATACATCTGGTGTTGAAGCTACGGAGACGTGCTATCCCGCTTCGGTGAGTGGTTCTGGGATAGAAAGGCGGAAAGGAAAGGCTGAAAAAAGTAAAGTAAAAGAATGAAGTAATGTGGCGACTGAATTTGGGTTAGCCCTCATCGAAAGGGAGTTTAGGTAGCTTTTAAACTGTGCAGAGAGGGTCTAGAGTTCTGCCGTTGAGTACACAAAAAGGCCAGCGCACGACAATCAAATACATATCAAGGAGTATGCCATAAAGTTTAAATTTTTTATCGATAAGTTCAGTGCAGAGGTGGGCAGCCTCATGAAGTCGACCTCAGCTTCAAAATAACTTCAACACCACAGAGTGAGGTGATGCTGAGGTGATGTTGACGACAGGCGCTCGAAAATTTTAGAGTTTATAAGGTCATGAAGCCAGACCTTCCTCACACGTGAGTTTGAGGCTTAATGAGGTCGCCATTTTGCCAGGTCGAAATCATGAGGTCCAGTTTTTGTTTTGCTGTTCCCGCAGCTTACTCCGAAGAGTGCCCTTCTGGCGGAGAGTTCGATCATTTATTTAACCTCAGATGCTGAAGGCTTTACTGAAAGGAGTGGGAGGAAATACCCTGCACAACATAGCACAAAGAAAAAAAGCAATTAGCCTTGAGATAACAAAAAAAAAAAACACACACACACTTTGTTGTGAAAAAAGTAGGCACAGTGAACGCAGCTGCAAAGAAAATAGACTAGTATTTGGAAAGAGAGGACTTCAGAATACCGGATTGGTGTGCATGTGATGACACTTGGTGTTCGGTTACCGCCCGTTATGACGACCGGATGCCGCAGCCCGCCGCCAGTCTTCGTTCAGCCGGAGCCTAAAGGAGGATGCTTCCCTCTGGCCTTCTCTGAAGGAGTGTTTTTCCTAAACACGAAACACAGAAAAGTTGAGTTTCGAGATGCTGTCTCACACATGCCGAAAATTATTGAGAAGGTCTCTTTTCGCTCTACATTTTGTGTTTAAATGAACGAAAAAAATGATCAAAATTTTCTAGGAGTACTGACGCAGTAACAATTTCAAGCATTCTTTTCTTTTTTTTTTTTATGTAGCTGTATGAATGGAACCGATTAAATGCTAGCTCTGTTGAATGTAGGACTGAGTCGGAGGTTCAAAAATTCTCATCTGACGCTTTGCAAGCAGTTGTCCTCTTTTGTTTTAGTGTGTAGTATTTATTTCTACAACTAGTAAGGCATCAGTTACGTTCGCGTGCTGCCCAGCAGAGGACAGGGCAGACCCTTCACAGTATTTTATTTTTTCTTGTTTGCTGCGGTCTTTGCTCAAGAACTTAACTACGCGGGTACATATAAATAAAAGCACACATATACAGACAGTCGGCTTTATCTTTGGCTGCTTAACAGAGGCCCATATTTCAATCCCTCTTGCCACTCAACGACTCAACGGCCAACAATTTTTGACAGTTTAACGCAGAACTGGGCGCAAAGTCTGGATATTCTCTTTCTTTTTTGTTTCTTTCAGCCGTCAGACGCTTTTTGCTATATAAAATTAGCTGTCAACTACAAATCACACGTGACAAAGCTATTTGGCATGCCTATATCCCGAGTATGGATGAAATGCATTTTTGCTTTTGGTTGCTGTTTTTTTTATGTCTATTATACTCTCCCCTCCTTTTTTTAGAGGTTGAGCGCCTGACTTAACCTTGCAATTTTATTTAGGTGAGGTTGAGTGAGGCTGCCAAATTTTGTTTTTAAGTTTGAGATGAGGCCAAGGTTTTTGAAGTCGAACGTTCCCCTCTGGTTCAGTCTCCGCCAAGTAGAAAAATCCTCTGTATCCTGCGGTCTTCTCCAAACGGTACGCCGACAAACCCAAATCCGGGCTTGTTGTTGATGGCATTTTTACCGGAGGTTATTGAAGGTTTCGCTGCATCAATTAGAAAATATGCGCTCCTATTCATGTGTTATTACCGTAGTGAAAAATCCCGTATCGTGTCAAACCGGTTTTCACTTGTCCTGTATAATCCTGTATTATTCTCATACCAGTGTGACAAGTCCTGTATGAAGCTTAAACAGGTTTATACCAGACAGGCCATGTCCGGTATAAATATCAATCCCCATGGACAGTGCTGGTATGGAGCTAATACCGGACAGACCATTTCCGATATGCATCTCAAACCGGACATCCCAGTCCGGTATGGATTTGAAATCGGGTGGACCAGTCCTGTATGAAGCTCATACTAGTATGATAGACAGATAATGTCCGATTTAACTGAAATAGGGCGAGCCCGTAATGTATGGATACCGGACAGAGTATTTCCGCTTCTCAACTCAAGCCTGGCCGATCGATGAAGCACAACCAAAATGACCATGCCGGAGCATGCCGGTGAGCTAAATAAGCATAAAACATTAAATATCACACGTTGCAACTTTTCTGTATATGTGAAGTACGCGTTGTTTCACAAGTACCTCCAAGATATGAAGCCGTCGAAGTGTGCGCTAGCAACTACTACGCGCGTCACGTCGCTTTTGCGCGTGCATCTGTCGCTGCAGCTCGTCCGATCTTGCGGTGCATCTTCATATCTGCAACTGAAGATCTGCTGCTTTCACCGCGAAAGTGCAAGGAAGAATGTAGCGTTTCGTTAGCGAGGAGAAATATACTGCCGAGAACAAATGAAACACATCGCTGACCATCGAAATATGCACAGATAGCTTTATATCGAGCGACGCTTCCTCGAGTACTTGCATATGCAAAACACTTAGTCGGAATTGTATCCATTGACGCCGCTGCTCAGCTGGCAGCACGTGAAGTTAAAACGCGCAGTATTACAAGTATTAATGCACCGGATATCTCTGTATTTAGCAAAAATTACATGTGTACCGAAGACGATAATAAAACGCATCAGCACTAGTAAATTACAATGTTTTGAGGTGTGCCTGCAAGAAAGCCATGCGTTATAAAAATGCGGGATACTTGTGATCCCTCGTGATAGCCAGGAAAAATATTCTGCGTGTTTGAAGGCCGATCGGTGAATTACGACCACAGATTCTACCTCCGAGAAAAATAAAAATAGTTGTGGTTTAACTCTGGTTAACCCTAGTTGAATTGCGATAGCAACGGCGGAAGCTTCTTTGCCTGCTGCATTATTACCACACCCTATCAGTGTAAGGTTCTACATTATTGGGGACACTTAAGCTCATCCTTTAAAGAGAGTAAGTTACCAGTCTTCTTCTTCATCTTATTGTTCTCCTTCTCTTCCTCCTCCTCCTCGGCCGTTCATTGTCAAGCGTCCTCCGCCGGGACCACGCGACGGCTGGTGAAAACGAGGGCCGCCGACCATACAGGAAATTCTGGATTTAGAGATCTGCGTGGTTTCATGGCGGTTCAGCATGTACAATAAGTTGGTGTAGCATACCCGGTTTGAGATAGATACAGGAGTTTTCAGTGTGGTATTATTAAATGATTGTAAAAAGATGACGCCCTGGAATTTTGTTCAATTTCTCGGATGCTGCAGGCTAAAACTTGCTCGATGAAGGAGCGTACAAAACTCAGCTACACACATTTAATGTTACGCACTGGAGGAGAAAAACACTGGATAACAACGAATAACATTCAGTGTATGGAAATAATGCCACATGCTGTTAAGGTTTTTCTCTCGACGGCGCTTATGTCTAAAATACAAATTGCTTTGTTTGCGTGCGTGGAACGCTTTAGCGGGGCTCATATTGTAAGAGAACAACATGATTAAGCTTCTTTTTACTCCTTCCTGCAGTCAGAACAAAGGGTACGTTAGGAACAATCGGGTCTATTTGCTGCAGAAGTTCTTTTTTTTTTTCTGCGCTCTAATAAGCTCCTGGCTTGCAGGTATTAACTGATACTATATCCTCACTGTCGTTAAGCGTGTAACAACAAAGCCATGATTGCAGCTCCACACGTCGGCTTTCCTTGCCGTCTCTGTCGACCAAGGAGGAAGAACCTGTTGATGTGCGCACCAGAGAGACGTGGTATAGTAATATGTTGTGCACGATAAGAACTCAAATAAACACACCTGTTTAAAGAGCACCCTGGAAGAGCCCACGTCTTTATCACTTCCAAATGAGTGTTTGATGGTCACATGAACGCTACAACGGCGCAAGCTTGAAGGTGAGACAAAGAAACCATTCTTCTTCTTCTTTTTTTTTTTAACATAGTACCTTTGCGCGCAACGTCTAAGTGTCCAGCTTGCAGAAGAAAATCTGTGTACGAGGCGAGAGAAGCGTTTGACACGCTTGTGCCGTTATTGATCAATATTTATTGAATATTGATTGACCAATAGCTGGACCGAAGATAAAGAAATTAAGTAATGTATTTGTACAGACTTTATGGATGCACTGAAAATAAAAATGCAGCGCATTAACAAGCAGCGAGCATAAAATTATGCACCAAGGAGGGAAAAAAGGCCGTTGCATGAGAGTCGAAGCATAGAAGAAACACGGAACCTGAAACATTCTGGATTGGAATAGAGTTTAATTGCTCGAGCTCTTCAACTATCTGCTGAGCAGTGCCTCGACAAAATACGAAGCACGAGACAATCTTCCGCAAATAAAGATGGATTGAGCCAAGTCCAGCAGTGCTGCGCAGGTTTGGTAAACAATCCTCCACGAGCGCAAAAGGTAAGCCGCAATTAGTACGATGTGAAAGCTCAGAAACAGTCAGTTGTATGCCTGGTTTGGTTTGGTTTTGGGGTTTAACGCCCCAAAGCGACTCAGGCTATGAGAGACGCCGTAGTGGAGGACTCCGGAAATTTCGACCACCTGGGGTTCTTTAACGTGCACTGACATCGCACAGCACACGGGCGCGTAGCTTTTCGCCTCCATCAAAAAGCGGCCGCCGAGGCCGGGATTCGATCCCGCGTCCCTGGGCACAGTATAGTCGAGCGCCCTAACCACTGCGCCACCCCCCAGCGGGGCAGTTGTGTGTCTACCAAATTCTGATGCTGTGTACGGTACAAAACTACGAGCAAGAGTCGGCATGGGTTTGCGAGCAGGAAGGAGGAGGTTGTGTGGTTATTCAATAAGAAACATATCAGTTATAGGCAAATCTCAGCTTCCCCACTCACTCCCCCCATCGTCGCATCATTGAAAGCAGCAACCTATACCTCTATCGTCTATTGTCACCGCTGCCGGCGAGCTGCTTCGTGCGTTGAGAAATTTGCGATTTTGCCGCAACATTACCTCAAGCTCGATTCACGTCATCATGACGACTCCTGAAGGCGTCTTTCCCACAAACGTTACACGACGATGTACGGTCGCCATAAACGTTTTCCCTCTCTAAAACGACATTGAAGCGAGGTCTCCAGCTACAGCGCGAGCTACAGTACAGCCACTTTCCATTTTCATTCCAGATTATTCTGATTCCCCCTTTCATAAGCGACTTGAAGGTGATTGCAAGTTCCTATCGTTGAATATAGTGCTTAGCTACACGAGCTCGCCAAATGCAAATGAGGCAGTAAAGGCGCGATCGGTAGTGGCATGGACGGCTCACATGACCTCTGCACGAACGCATTACAAGCGCGCGTTTATTTATGGCAGCGGGATTTCAAGGTACAGCCGCCTTCCAGCCGGTAATCAAACTCGTTCCAGTGACAGTGTCCTTCCCTTTCGAGTTGCACTGCTTCCATGGCCATGAAGTTCAATAACACCGTCAATCGAATTAGGTTTAGTGTTAATATTTGAACCATTCGAGGTTATGGTTTGATAACAGTGGACATTATCTATAATTCTTTATAGAGGAAGGTCCTTAGATATGCATGGATATAGCGCCAGCGCTAATAACGCAGGGGAAACTGCAGTTAATCGACACGATGAACGCCTGCATCCTTTTTTTTTGTCTGTAGTTCTCTCCTAGTTCCGCACATATTTATTTCCGCTAATTGTGTTGCCCGTGATTACATCCTTCTTCTTCGTCATCATCATCATCATCTTATTCTTCTTGTTCTTACTACTACTACTACTACTCCTATTATACTGATTAAAATATTACTGCTATGTTCTCCTTACGCACGCCAATTGTCGAGCTTTCTACCCTTCAAGGTTTAAGAAGGGAGCGAACATCCATTGACACAAAGGAAACCATATGGGACATTTTTTTTCTCATGTTGATGAACATGAAGCAACAATGTAATACTCAGGTTTAAATTAGATAAGCTTACTGGCAACACTGAATATATTCGAAGTATGTCGAATCGCGCTACGGCTGTAACATTTATTAGGTCTTTCTTTTCTCGCGAAAATGAACACGACTGGCGCTTGTTTGATGCATTCAATACAGCAATAACTTGGCCCGAGCACTTTATTTTGGAAACCTTGGTCGATGCAGAAGCTCGGTTGGAGAAACTTCACCCCCGCATTTTTTATAAACAAACCCTAATTAGCTACGCTGTACACACTCAGACGTTCCTTTACAGTGCTTGGCATATGGGAAGCAGATATTCTAGCAGGTGATTTTTAACCGTTTACTAAACTTTATTTCGAAAACTATGGGATATACGTCAGTGCTGAATATGCAAGAGGGGTTTTCAGGAAAGGAAGGCGGTCACGGTAGACGCTATAGAGCATAATGATGAGATGATTAATGAGGTAGGTTTTTGTAATCAACTGTGTAGTTATTGATTTTAAGGTTCAGTATTATATTGTGATGTGAAGGCCGTCAACGCTATAAGTAAGTCAAGTTTATAAATTTCATTAATAGGCTGACAGCGTTGTTCGAAAACGGAATGTAAAAACACGGATTTCAAAACTCATTAAGTTGGTTTTTTCGCATGACATAACGATATATTGATGTCTCTACACATGGTTACGTCGCCATAGGTACCTTTCCTGCTACATTATTAAATACACAAATGACGTCTGTATTTGATGAACAAGAATGGTAGACTCTATTTTCTTTTGTGCAGTACTGAAAGCTAACCAAACGAGATTTAAAATGCCTATTTTTGCCTTCCAATATACTGTACCACATTGCCGATTGAGAAAATTTATGAACGGGGCTCACCCTTGATGTTGACAGTCAACAACTTTTGCAGTATAATATATCCCCTGAGTACTAATAACTGAAACGCCGATAAGTTCGTTTAATCATCAAGCTCCGCTACATATATGATGCCGCCTCACTGTAAAACCGACCGCACAGTCCATACAGACGGCCATACAAACGTATCTCGTAGATTCTATAATAAAGGTTTGTAAAGGATTAAAAAAAAATAGCCTATATATTACATCGCGGGCGGTATTCTAGCGTATAGATAATTAGTGAACCATTTGCTAGTGTTTCGTATCTGGTTAAGCTGATCTAACTGGCCTCTTCAGCAAATGAAAAGGTGCATCTTATTCCATTACAAGTCTAATATAATTATCAAGCTTAAGCACCTAAGCTTATTCACTTGCTGAAATTCTACATGCAGGTAAAGGTAAACGTACTGAGCTTTTTGGTGACTGCCACGAAGATACATTTTTCAAGCTTAAATTATTTTTTCAAGGTTCGGCGCCAGTTATCAATAACTTTAAGGGCTGGCTGCCGTGCATATTGATCGCCATGATTAATCGACTCGAGCGGACCCAGCCTTGAACGTCATTGTTCAAGCGGGACCAAACAGAGCGAGATCCGATCAGCTTTTAAGTAGTGCGTATTTCAGAACGCGAGAGAGTGTGTAAGGAATCGAAGAAGTTCTTACAGATAAGAAAGAGGAATAATGGCCTCGGTGTACCTGTAGCGGTATCTCAAATGACTGGCACGTCTTCGATAGAGCTGTATCGAGCATGACGGACATTTGCTATGTACGCAGGTGAGACAGTTCCGAGTCGTTTGCTTGTGCTGCCGTTAGTTCATGCATGTCGAAGGGAAAGGAGGACGATGCCGATGTTTTCGAACGACAGCGTGTGACGGCATCGAAGCGACTGAGGGTGTCAGCTGGGGTGCTGTCAACATCACTAGTGTCAGATCTCCGTCGTGAACTCTGAGATGAAGGTGAGTGGCCGCACTTCCTGTGGCGTAAATAGGAATGCACAACGGCAATTGCAGCAAGTGAGAGGCTAGTGATCCGTGACAACGGTAAACACTCGACCTTCAAACAAGCGGCGGAAATGACGCACTGCCGAGTACATGGTGAGAAGCTCGCAGTCGAAAATGCTGCCCCGTGTATGTGCAGGATTCGTGCGTTTCGATAAGGAGGCGAGGGGTTCAACATGCTACCGACCTGCTACTCAACAACAACCGTGTTGGAAGCGTCTGTCTTGAGTGGCAGCTGGCAGTCGGGGTTTGGGTGGGCGAATGGCGCCGAGCAGAGGGCGCTTGATTGCACATTAAAGGTGTCGTTCGCAGCGGTGTCTCAGTGTAGTGTTTTAGCAGAGTGCTTGACGCAAAGCGTGTGGTGGAGAGGTTCCAGCAGGGTGGTACATACTCTGATGTATCGGCGGTAATTGTTCACGAGGCTGAGAATCTAGTTTCGTGGTTGAAGTGGGCTGAGGAGACTCGACGACGGCTTGCTCGTTCAGGAAGTAGGCGGATGTCAATAATGCCCAAGTGATGATCGAAAACTCGGGAGCTGGTTGTCTGAAATAACTTTTCTTTTTTGGTGTTGAAGATGGTGCCATTTGCGGATGGATGCTGGAGACGACGGGGCCGATCAAACGCTGGGACGTTTGAGCACCACTGCGAAGTCTGAAGAGTGTCGTGATTGCTGTTTTAGAGATGTCTTCTTGAGGTAGGGTATTGATCAGCCCGAATCAAATATAGATTTGAAAAGATGGTTGCACCGTTCAGAACTGATATGAAGTATCGTATGTCGCGCAGTGGGTAGCCATCTGGGACGGCCTTACCGTTCAGGAACCGCTGGTCTCCGCATGGTCTGACTTTTTGGGGGCCAAGACAGAGTGGAGTAACCCAGCTGCTAGAGGAGAGTCTAACGATTTCTAGCTCCAGTATGTCTTAGATTTATGCATGGGTCACCGTGAGTTCGCCGGAAACCAGGCATCGCAAGTGAGGAAGCGGATGGTTCTGATGTTATAATATATAGTGACGAATGCAATGGCAAGCGGGTTGAGTCCGACCCTTGAGTGATGTTAGCTTAGGGAATTCGTTAAAGCAGGGCTGCAAGCGCTTCCTTAACGTTTCTCTTGGCGCATGATGGCCTCAGTTGCTTATGCGCCATAAAACCCACCCCAACCCAACCCAACCCAACCCAACCCAACACAACACAACACAACACAACACAACACAACACAACACAACACAACACAACACAACACAACACACTTTCTTATAAAATGTAGGAGGGGCGGTGTACGAGTAGTTAAAAGCGCTGCAATGCCGTGAATAAAGTGCTTGCTTGTGAGCCCGAGGAGGTGCTTTAGCTCGATGCCAACGAGGAGACCGTGCTTGGTTTAAAAATGGACACCACTGATAGCCTTCGGCAAAGAGACGGTGACGAAGTATCTCGTCGCGTATGACACGAACCTGCCGGTGTAGTTCCTGGCGCGATCGCCGCTGGTGCCATTTCGCAGACCCCGAAATTGCAGCTTGAAGCTAACTTGTAAAGCGCAGTCACAAAATAATACAATATATTTCCTAAGCAACTGGTCACAACGATTAGAAAACGCTGCTGTAAACCTTGTGCAGGTGAAGCTCAAAATGCCCTGATGCGACTGTGCGATGTAAGTGGTGCATCTGGACTGACGTTCTAGGCTGCAGAAGCGTGCACACCAAGTTATTACTGTGGACGTCAAAGAACATAATCGGATAGACACGTTGACCGACTAGTCACGTATGCCGCGATAACGGTCCATACAGTGACGTACAAGACGAACCAGTGGATCTACTGAAATTAACTCATCTATCCTCCCGATACATCACATGTGAGCCGTGCTGCCATCTAACGTCTTTGTGAAGCTGCGTAGCTTAACCGGAGGGTCCACTCGTCATCCACACTAAAATGTTATTTCAATGTAGCGCCTGAAAGAAGACATTCGTGGAAACTTAGGATCGTAACGAACCTCGCTTTTATTGTTCCATTCAAACACCATGGTTTCTGGAGCCCGAATGCGCTACGCTTAGTTCACACACCGCACTGATGACGATAGCGTCCTTACGGACCTCGAACAGAACAACAAGGTTAAGCATTACGTTAACGTAAAAAAAGTGGGCTAGTTGGTACGTATTTATTGTAAACGAGTGCGAATAACACAAAGACCGCAGAGAAGACGACAACACAACGCAAGTGCCCGTATAATGTTGTCGTTGTCTTCTCTTCCATTGTCATTTTCGCGCTCGTTTACCACGAACGTGCAAACAATACGTAATCATCCCACGTAATACACCGCGACACACTTGAAGTAAGACAAGTAAACGCTACAATATGTGCACCTTTTTACCGCCTTCTAAGCACGTGCGCACTCAAGCACACGTTGAGCCCACTTTTACGGGCGAAAAAATATCAACAGTTTGCCGGTCCTTTGGCTAAGCGAAGTGATAGACGATGGAAGCGATTGGCGCGGCCCATGCTCTCTGTTTTCATTCCTTACGCCGGCTTCGGAATTTCCCGTGTTTTGATTCCCCTACTCAAGCTTTTATTTTCCGCAAAAGACACCACATATTAGAGTGCACCGGATTTTCGAAGATGTTAAGGTATTGAGAAATAGGCATGCCATTTACCTTACTTGGAGAGACCTTAGCAGCGCAAGACGCGCAGTAAAATCTGAAAGCAGGAGCCCCTCGCTGAATTCCAGTACAAAGAAGGTGAATTTTATTGCCTCGTCCGGCATAGATATAGAATGATTCTGGCGAGCGCACTCTCCTACATAGGACTAAAAAAAAAAAATGCCAATCGTTTCTTCGAGGGCTTCTCCGGATGTCTTTCAAATCCACTACTCGATCACTGAAAATTTCTGCAACGTTGAATGTTTGCTTCTAGTTTTTGGTTTTATTGTAAGCGTCAGCTCAAAAAGCATTGCACCCATCTAAGTATCGAAATGTTCCCTACCCGAGTCTAGACGAATAACTTTTTTCTACGTTTCAAAGTATCCCTGCACAGACTGTACCGATGCACACGCCGTATCAGCAGAAGCAGACGAAATCATTGATATTGCTTTCTGAGATGGTTTAATTTAATCGGAAAACCAAGATTGTCGATTTGATCGAAGAATCCATGTTGGTTCCGGGGAAAAAAAAAAATATCACTTTGCGAACCAAAAAAAAAAAAAAAAAAAACAATGCTTGAAATATTCAAATACGTTTATGCGGTACAAATAATTAACTATTTTCTTCTCAGGTAAAAATAGATTTGAATTTATTCTAGTATTCGTTTCTTTAAAACCAGGTTGAACTATGTTTATAGCATAAAATACGCCTTCTAAAAAGCCTGCATTTTCGAGAACAGCGAAATCTGACGCCACAGCACTGAAATTAGAGAATTTTCCATTCAACTATTTTTCAGTTAGCACAAACTCTTTAAAATTTGTTATAAACCACGCGAATTAATTTATGGGCAAATTCCAGAAGTATGTTTTAGAAGCGAAAAATAAAAATCTGCCACTTGACGAATGTCCTATTCTTACTATTGTTTCAAGTGTTATTCACACTATCTAAACCCTATGTTCAGAATGTTCGCTATGATGTCGAATAATTATATAGTAAGAAACAAAGGTGCCATTCTTACGCCGAAGTTATGCCTAGAGGAATGGTAATGTTAGTCCAAAGCAATCTTGTTAAATGTGGAGAAAAAAATTCGATCCGGTTAGTCATTAATTTTATTTCAACCCGCCATTTTGTATTTTAACATAATCAGTAAAAAAAAAGCAAGTTTTACATATTCCGCTCGAAAACAAGTAATATTAACCGGTAAATTAGTATATTGCCTTTTAGTACAAATATAACCCGCCAAACACGCACATTACAATAATTACGCTGAATAAGCTTAAGCTTAAGAATAAGTTTAAGCTTAGAAGTATGGCCCGAAGTTAAAGGCTCTAATTTAGGAAAAATAGAGGCCAATAACGAATGCTCCTGACGGTAATACGGGTAGCTCGACATTGTTTGGTGTTTTGAAGACCATACGACGGCTCGGAACTTGGTGGGAAGAGAGAGCTGGCTCGCAACGGTAAAAACTGCAACTCTTTTCAGGGCAGCTATACGTACATATTTTATGTGGTAAACAGGCGCCGTACTTCACCCCCCCCACCCCACACACACAGCGGCAAAAACATGAGGGGCGCAATCCGGTCGCGCTTTGTACCCTCGCGAGTTAACGGTCTCTTTGGTCCTGAGTGCCTCCCCATGTGGGAAATACTTGCTTCTCTGCACTTCGTGTGCCCTCACGCTAGTCACCTATTGATATGTTGACGCGGTGCTTTGATCTCCCAGTGAATGACCTTCTCTAGCACGTGGACAGTTCAAAGAAATTACCGTCCCGTGCTTAGCGGGGGCCGCTACACACACATCGAACCCTTCCAAGAGCAGTTCTGCCGTTAATAACGGCATTTACGATGAAGTCAGAGTCTGTAACTTA
>NC_139347.1:36551526-36616526 GCF_055883805.1 Amblyomma maculatum | reverse complement strand
TGTCAGGGTGGGTCGGCACCTAATAAAGAAAGCAGTGACACACAGGAAGGCGGGGGGGGGGGGGGAGTATTTTAACGGGATAGCGTTAAGGGCCTCGTGTTGCAGAAAAGCCGGTGTCGTCGTTGTGTTTGTAACGCGAAAAATTAGAAGGAAGTAAAGAAACAATAAAAGTTTTACGGAGACTCGCGGAGTCGAACACGGTTCCTTTGCAGTGCGAGGCAAGTGTGCAACCACTCCGCCACAGAATCTTTTTTTTTTCTTAATCGCCTTCTCATAGAACAGTTAAAAAATACACACACTGCTAAAACACGCTAGTAAAGGCAGGCCTGCATTCTTCTCTCCGAGTAAAGGTGGACCTAATGATTGCATTGCCTTATGCCTGTCAGCTGCGTCATTAGAAAGAAGCCAATTGTGGAATTAACAGTTGAGCGAGTAGCAAAGAACGTTTCCGCTGTGCTTACCTGCGATGCGGCGCTCACTGGAAAATTCTTTCGATCGTACGGCGCTGCCGCAACAGATGGCGCGAGCCGCCGCCCGAATCAAAGCCTATACATTCATCCATCCATCGTCTTCAAAGTTTTGGGGCTTGAACGCTATGGCGTTGCGCTCTTAAAGGCGAAGCTTAAGCGTCCTATATATATATATATATATATATATATATATTTCTTTTTTTTTTTTTTCGCTGGCTAGCGCGTCGGACGAGTTGTCAGCTCTTTTTAGGCTACGCTGAGCCTGAAAGCAAGTTAGTTTCTTGCACATTTAGCGAATATTACCCCAGCATCATCCCAGACAAGTGTGCCGCAGGGATATATCAGCCAGATGAAATGAGGAGAAAAGAAGGGCGAAGAAAGAATTTGCACGACATTAGCTGCCATGCCTTCTCTGCATTCATTTGGAATTACATCAACGACGTGCATAAACGCGCTGCTTCACATCTATTCGGGTAGCGGCGAAATGCGCGTGTGTGTGTGTGTGTGTGTGTGTGTGTGTGTGTGTGTGTGTGTGTGTGTGTGTGTGTGTGTGTGTGTGTGTGTGTGTGTGTGTGTGTGTGTGTGTGTGTGTGTGTGTGTGTGTGTGTGTGTGTGTGTGTGTGTGTGTGTGTGTGTGTGTGTGTGTGTGTGCATGTGCGTGCGTGTGCGTGCGTGCGTGTCGTTCCTTAAAGTTACCTAGAGAGGTTGCAAAGTGCCTGACATATCTCCCAGCTGTTATTCTCCTTCCTTAGGGTGCCAGCATTGTGCTGTTATTCTGGACGGAACGTAAAGAGTGGAGGCATTTCTAAACCCACAGCACTCGAGAGGTCATCTTCACAGGAACCGGTTAAAAGCTGAGTACGATTCGGTCCAGCTTATGTCTAGCTTTCTTGGACAGCTCTTTTAATGGTGATGACATTGTGGGTTGTAAAATACTGTCAGCATGCTGATGTGGATGGTCCATAACCTTTCGATGAATAGCAGAAACATCTTTTCAGAGCTTGTCTCGTGCTTGAACTGATTAATTAACGCTGTCTTTGGCAACAAATTTCAAAGTGCGAATGTTCAAAGGGAGCATACGCGGATATATTGATTATTATACGGTACAGTCTTGCGACATAAAAATGCATTCATAAACTAGTTTCTGTTGAAATAATGCGCTTGTTGAGGATTCCTGAGAATGATTTTACATGTTTATTTTAGTAGAGTATTAACCAGTCAAGGGCGTCGTATAAAAACGTTTTTGAGAAGTATTTTTATACCAGGTGCATGAGCAAAAACTGACTTCTTTCTGGCCCACTGTGTCTGCGCATTGGCAAGCGTCGAAACACATTTTAGCCATTTTTTTTGCCATTCCTCTAAAAGCGACCAGAGCATCCGATCTGGAGGGCATTGGCTGTCCTTATTAATCCACACAAATCATGATGTCCGATTTGTTTTGTTGGCGAAACACGGCCTCTGCGTGTACGTCCATGGCCGTGATACGTAGCAGATTTCTATTTAGAGCCATGTCAACTGAAAATGCGTTCAACTGTGTAAAACCAAAGAATAATGGCGCCTTCGACTGCTCGTTTCGGTCTCATAGGAAGTGAAGTCATGTGCGAGCTCCAGTAATTAAATGGAAACTGTGAGCATTGGCACAACAAAAACAAACAGACAAACAGCATGTGCCAATGCTCTGCGCACGTTATTATACACGCTAGCTTTGTGTTTAAATACGTCCTCGTTCTGTTCTTAAAGCACTCAGAAGGGAGTGTTTTGGCCGCCACACAGTTGAACTCAACTTACGACCACTGTGAGGTGCTGTCGAGGAACTTCGCATTGCTGATACTGACACAATCATTCAGAACATTTTGCCCTCTCGCCGTACGCATAAAAAATTTACACTAGCAACACTTGTGCCGCGACTGCACACTACAGAAGTGCAGCAGTAATGACGTTGGAAGGACAATGTTGGGAGTCTACTTACAAGTTGCATCAAGTGGATGCGGTTTTCTTTGTATTAGTTATTTTTTCCCCCAAAAAGAAAAATGTATAACGATTTCATTGATGTATTTATGCCAGTGCCGATATATCTATCGAAATTGGGGTATATCGCCTCCAAGAATATTTTAAAAATGGCAAAAAGAAAATTGCTTCTTTCAAGTTCTTAGTGTTCTGCTGTCAAGTCATGGCCCAAGAAGAAACTTTTTTTTATTCCCTCGACAGGTCACTGCCGACTGTGCAGCGAACCGAAAACTGTTGACCAAATTTTTATCGACTTTTGAAGCGCGGTGTTTTTTTGATACGGCCTTAAGCGCACACTTAAAGAGCTGCCCATAATTCCGTATGACATCCGGATTCTTCCTGTGGAGAACGTGCCCGACATGTTTATGGTTTTTAATTTACACGCTATGTGGGAGACGCGCATGGCTCTGCACCATGCTTGTGTCGATGTAAGTTCAGTGAGATAATTTTGTTGCGAGCATTTTGTACATGCGTGGAATATTTAATGCCCAAAAGGAGCCGTCTAGGTTGTCGGTTCTTGGGGACTTCGTTGTTTTCAGGCGTTTTTAATAATGCAGCGGACGCTAAAATGGGGCTGCTGCTTTTTTATCAGAATTCTTGTGCTGCGTTGTTTTTCGTCTTGCGGTGGTCCGTTATAAAGAAAACAAAAGCGGTGATGGCGTACTAGTCTAGTGAAGTGGTTAGCTATAAGCTGATCTGATTGCGCCTTCGCGGGATTAGAACCCACTGGTGACCGTAAAGGGCTTCGTTTTGTTTAAACATCAATCAGAGCCTTCGGATAGACGAACATCGACCAAATCTAGAATTGAATGATTTTAGTGCTAGCATACTAAAATTGAGGGTGACCATTAACGTCAGAACAATCAGAGTGGGCAAATCATAAATTTGTCCACAAGAAAGCACAAACTGTAGGGCGTGAAGGATGGAACAAGCATTTATTGTGAGGTATGAGGAGGGTATTTGGAGAAAAGCCGACGGTGTCTTGATTCCGAGACCCCAGGGGCTCTAGCCAACGCTTTGTGGATGGCGATTATCGCCTCACGAGTTTCCAGGGTGCTGCTGGTGAGCCACACCTCCCGTTGCTCTAGGGCCGCGTCATGTGGCTTTGGTTGTGTTTTTTACGCCTGCATTGCCATGTGATATGGAGAAATGTTAAGGGTGTCGCCGCATCAAGGTCGAGATAGTGTCTATCGCGAAGGTGTGAAGAATTAGCGTCTCAATACGGCGGAGTAGATGAGGAGCAGAAATAAGCAAATTTATTGTCGATGTGTATGTATCCACCGACAAAAGGTGTTTGTGATGAGAGGGTGAATACGTCGATTAAGTCATAAGACTCCAAGACGCGTAGAATGACGGGTCGAAAGAGGGAATACGTTTAGGCAATGAGTCCCTGCTCAGTAGCTGTAATCACGAGCCGGGGTGTCAGCCTTGACGTTGCCTTCTAGAATATAGACTATCGCCATCTGGAGCGCTGGAGCGTCCATCTAGACGCTCCAGCGCATTGCATAGACACTGTCTTTCCTCAGTGTATATGGGACACTCACAAAGAATGCGGCCAATAGTCTCGTCGCACCCACAGCCTGAACATGCAGGACTATTTGCCACCTATCATAAAAGAATAAGAGTTTGTGAATGCTACACCAACCCGCAGGCGGCACATAAAAACTTTCTTCACGTCGGGGTAGGACGTCTGGGGGGCACGAAACAAACGTGCCCAGAACTCGGCCATAATGCGTGATTCGAAGGGGATATACTTCGCTCTTCACTACAGCCAAGTAGAAAACGCGGGCTCTAGCAGCATGTTCGGCGCGCAGGCTCGTTTCCACTGCTGACTTCCACTCTACTTCGCCTCGGGGCACATGCGCGGTAGTTTTAAAAAAAGTGGCCGACAGTACTGTCTTTAGAAGTATACCGAACTCGATACTGATGTTGGGTAGCCTGGAATTTTTGCAAGCCAAGGTGAAAACGGGAGCGTATACTTGCACAAGGAGGATGCCTGTGAGGGCCAGGGCGCCTGCATGAAGCTTAGGTATCTCCAATTATGATGTAAAATAGCTCTGTCCGTGGTAGCAGTGAGGAGGCGAGCGCGATGTGAGATGAAGGAAGCTTCCCGATTCCTTTTCTGACGGTGTGAATGCCGAAGCCGAGAAGGCCTGTTGCAGAGCTGCGACTAAGAAGACCGAGAGCAGTCGTGTACAGACGGTGCGTAACTTAAGGTTCACCTCGTTGAAGTCAGAATGAGTGAGGTAGAAATCGGATAGGCCGTATTGGATGCGGCTTATAACCACAGATTTGGCCAGGTGGTGGGTACTTTGGTAGCTTCCGTCATATCATGCGGGCGATGCCTTGCGTCTCAGGAAACAGTCTCTCGCACGTATACAGTTAGAATAAATTGTGCGCATGCAAGGCTTATGGGTCGGGAAAATAGTTACGTGTTTAGTTGAGAAAATAATCACATGTGTATATGTGTAATTAGAAAAGACCACACGCCTCTGTCGCCTCATGTCATCAATGCAGAAGCGGAATGTCTTTCAAATTTTTATTGTCAGGAAAGCATAACTCAACTGAGAGAATCGTCTGATAATGTATTCACACATGTTGGTAGGCGTAAAAGGGGCTTCCCAAAATTGTAATACCTAGAACACGAAATTCCTTCGCGATATGACAGCGTCATTCATTAAACACAATCAAGGATCTGCTGTATCTCTCTCATTTTACCCTATCATTCGCTCTTTCATTCCAGTGCTATTTATTTGTTTCCCTCCCTTCGCTCAAGCTGACGCGAAGCTGAAGCGCCGGTATTTGTATACCGATGTGTCTTGCTGCTAGCGACCGCTACGTTAGCCGACGGCCGATGTCCACTACTTGAAGCTTGTTTGGTTGCAAAAATAGCGATTATTACACAGATTCCTCATAACTATCTGCTATAGCTAGTACTCGTGCCAGTACCGCACCACAACGAAAAATGCAGCAGCTATTTGTGTTTGGCCAAGTGTTTCCTAAGTTATCTAGTGCGTTGACTACTGAAGCACCGCAGAAGCAGCCTAGGCATAACTTGCGCACATCCTGTTTTGCCTTCTCTCTCTCTCTCTCTCTTTGAGTGCTTGTGTTATCGTAGAAATCTGAGTATTCGGCGGTTTCAATTACTGCGCGCAATTTACGATTACTTTTCGAGTTAACTCATTGCACTTGTTTTTTCTTCATTGGCCGCGGAATACTGTCACTGACATCAGAACTAGTGAAATACGATGCTGATGATTCGATATATATATCGCTCCCGATGTAACAGATACACATCTACGGAGCAGAGCACACAGACGACGGACAAGAAGAGGACAGACAAAAAGGAGCGCCTTAGTGTCTGTCCTCTTCTCGTCCTTGGTTTGTGCGCTGTGCTCCGTCGATATGAATATTTACCGACTAGCCCAGTTAAGCGTTCTAACACGTTACAGATAGTATACTAGCCAGTTGTAGTCGGGCAAAAGTCCACCAAGAAAAAAATAATGATGTAAAATGGTCTCATGAGCATTTTTGACACCTTGATCATTTTTCTGGTCGCATCACATTGCGTACAGTGCCTCCTTTGAACGTTGAACGCAATACTCTCGAACTGCGAAGTAAACATATCGTATCAATTCCTTCGCTCAAGCTCCATATATCTCAATTGGGCGTGAAATTGGAGGCCTTTTGTTTTTTGTTATCAAGAAGTGGTTTCAACTCCGCAGACATGGAGAACAAATATCAGGGAGTTTCTACTTTAGCGAAAAAAAAAAAAGAAAGAAAATTTTTATCCAGCTAGTTTAACCTGACGACATACCTTGCCTCACCTAGTTGATACACAATTTGGTAGTTCAGTGACGCACGGAACGCCAGCAACGTATATCCTTTGAAAGTCCCAAGATCGTTCAGGGCACAGGCAATAAGGCAGTTTGCAATTAAAATGAAACTAGAGCTCCGGGGAAACTAATCACGCGATGTGTTGCGCCTTCAGGCGATGGGACAAAACCGACATGATGTCGCCATTGCAGCATTGCTTCATGTAATTGCCGAAGCGGCGGCCTTCCGTGTGCTTCGATATAAAGAATGGAAGCTTGCAGGTGCTGTTTCGGGTAAATACGCTGCTGCAGGGAAAACGTCTTGCAAAAGAGGATGGGGGAGGGATGCGGCGAGGAAATTCAGGGTGCCCGCGGAAAGATTTGAAGGCAAAGCGTCCCCCTGTAAAAAAAGAAAAAAAAAAAGAAAAAAGAAAATGGAGGGGGAGGCAGGAGAAAATGACGCAATAACTCGCGGTAGTTTTCAAGCCACAGTGGCCCATCAGTGAGTGCGAGTGAGAAGAGGAGGAAAGGAGAGTTGGAATGGGGAAACCCGCACGAAGGAGGAGGACAGTGGAGGAAGCGGAAAGGAATGAACAGAAGAGAAACGCCTGAAAGAACCGAGTCGCGCGCTACATCATTTTTCAATGCTTTCTTTTGCAAAACGTGACGCAAGTATATTCTCGCCCCAACCCTTTATCTTCCCGCTGTACGTTTTCATTATTTTATTGCAAAATTCATCCACTCTTACTTCAGACACCTCGTCTTCAGACACCTCTCGATAAAGTGGGGTGGCCTTGGTATATACCAAGAATGTAGGTGCATTAAAGGTGAGCAGCTTATACCGTTCGGAATGTGCATTTAGTTACGTGTGTATTAACGGCTCGAACAGAACTCTGGGACTGGACAACAGACAAGCGACAGAGCGGGAATAATAAGTAAGGGGATTCGAGTTGGTAGGCGGCATGAGGTTGGACTTTCATACAGAAGAGACACTTGATCACGCGTATCAGCGCTGACCATCAATGAAAATGCGAACGATGTCCCTGCCACTGACTTGCCGAGTCTTCTAGCAAGCGCTGCCTAAAGTGCCGCTTTTTGTTAGTAATTTGAAGCCATAACGGCGCTTCTTCAATGCTGTGACACTAAAAACAGCCTGTTTATCTGGGAAAAGAGTGACAGTGCAAACAAACCGCTTTTGATACATTATTCTACACATTAATTCACGTAAGCTTTCGCGTAGCTGTTATTACGAAAACACAGCCTTGAAATGTGAACATCTACGATGAAGAATAGAAATAGATTCATCTCAGCAGGCCGTATAAAAAAGCACAAGCGTTTAGTGAAGAAAGTACACGCAACCTAAATTTTAGAAATAAGAAACATTCAGTATACACCTGCGCAGCTATCTTTGAAGTCTATACAGGAACCCTTTTTACAGTCTGACTTTAAAATCGGCAGTCAAATGCCTTGTCGGAAACGTATTTTTTGCGTAAATAACCAAGAAAAATGTAAAATTGAAACCTTCGTTGCATACCTAGTCATCTAGGCAGTTACAAAGCGGTTGACGTCGGTAGCCTTCGCGAGCAGTCATGGAAAGATGACTTCATCGAGATTTTATGCACTCGCACCTTTCAAGTGTTTTGCCAGAGCGGAGGCAGATACCAATCTCCTGTCTCAGCGCTCCTCTTTTCCACGTACACATGTTTGGTCTGCGATGTGTATACTATAGGTGAATCGCGCACGTAGGTAGGTAGGGTTTTCAGTGCGCAAGGCCGTGAGGATTGTGTGAGTGTCCGTGCACGTCCGCACACTGCGGTCACACAGAGCACTAAGCAGCCAGGGAGAGATCAATGACCCCGAGCCGGAGGTGATTCCAGCGGCTTCCGCTGCGCAGACTGCGATCACACTGAGCACTTAGCAGCCAGAGAGAGATCAATGACCCCGAGCCGGAGGTGATTTCAGCGACTTGCGCTGCAAGTTTAAGTTGGAAGAAGCAGTACTTATGAAGCGCATTCATACGACATTGCGTGGCGCTAAAAAGGCACGCAAACTTCGTATGTACAGAAATGACGAAGTATTTTTCAGTGTGACTTAGCTGAAGGCAAGGGATTAGTGATGATAATTAAAAAAATAAATAATAAAGGAACTGCAAGCAGTGTGAGGTTTGGATACATTGCATTGCTTGAAAGTGTGCAGAATATTTGGGATACATGAGAAAAATGTAATAAGTGAAGTGTAGACGAGACGAATTCCAGAATTTCTCTTCTCTTTCTTGCGTCAATCTTCATAATCTTTTGGCAGTTATAATAATGATGTACACATGAGACAAGTCATGTGTGAATTACACTTGCCATGTCATTTGACGGCATGCTGCGCGCGCGGTGCTGATCATATCCCGAAGTAAGCGGCGACAAAAACTACTGCGAGGACGAGGTAGGACATTGAACAAATTTGAGTCGTAATTGTGCGAATCAACCTTTTCATCGATGGCGACCCACTAACGTGTGTATACTAGGTGCTCTACGAAGGCTGAGTTCCTTGAATAGCGAGGAAGAAAGTAATATGAGCTTTACTGACACGGCACTGGGGTCAGATTGAAGGTGGTTTACGTCGAGTCGTCTGCAGGCGATGCAATTCAATAAAAACATCACTATCACCGTTAACAAAACTTTTATAAGCTAGAATGGACCCGGAAATGAAACATTGGGGTCGGCATGCGGCAAATTTCTTCACAAAACTTCATGAGCCAATTTTGTTGTTGCCAGTCAAGTGTTTATATAGCCAGAACTAACCAGCGCAACAATTTTCTTTAAGGACGATAACTGGACGGAGTCCTTACTAACCCTTTGATATCCCCAACGTCTGAACGGCGCAAAAACTGCAGCGCGAACCGCCAAGCACGTAAAACATTATTTTTTGCTGTTCGCGCAGCTGTCTAGGCTAAAGAGTACGCTATACATTTTTACAGGGTGTCCGAGCAAAGATGGACCTTAACTTCAATATATATGTACATATTATCAAGGGACCAATGGAATAGCGCAAGGACACGATCACAGGAAAAGAAGAGGGATAGAAAGAGCGCTTACTAGTAACCAACTGAGTTTATTGCAGAAAACACCACGTTTTATACGCCAGTGTACATCAGATTTAAAATATTGGAAAAAAAAAATTAATAAAATAAAAATATAATATAGAACGTTGCAATCATATTATGACACTATTTTCCTGTAATCGTGTCCTTGCGCCGTTCCATTGGTCGGTATGAACCAACTAGCCCTACAGCAAGTACTTCTATTATATCAAGTGTGCGTAGGAAATGTGAGGAGCGCCACGAAAATAGTCAGATCCAGGTGTTTTCGACGAGGTAGCCTTAAGCGTAGCCTTTTTTATCTGGCAAAAATGAATGCCCACGAAGTTTAAAAAATAGCGCGCGACAGCGGACTCCGTACGCCGCGATTATAGCGCTCTCATCCGCGACTTGGTAAAACACTGCTAAATTCGTCCCTTCTGCTTTGCTCACGTCAGAGCTTCACTTTGATTCTGGTCGCGATATAAGTGTCAAGGACTGCTGAAAGCGTGCTTTTCCGGTCCGTCGGCTCATAGAGCCTCTGTGCATCGGCTGAAACGCTGACGCTTATCTCCGAGCCAGCGGCGGAGCAAAACTAGTTGTGGACATCCCAGAACGTGCCGATCTGTCAGCGCTTTACTCGGTCGCGTATGAGAGCGCTGTGATATCTGATCATTCGGTGGCACGGAGATCTCCGTCATGTAAAAGCAAAGCTGCTCCAAAATAGTAAGGCTTTCCGCGGCTTCCGTCACAAGTGTACGCGGTGGTGGTGGAGTCTCCTCAGAGACGATGACCTCCATGTAAGGACGGCTTCACAGCAGGGATGAGCAGCCCGCGACGAGTGTGTATTCTCGGCGCAAGAACCACGCACGTGGACGCAAGCGACGAGAATGCACGTTCGCACCCGAATGGCGAAATGCCTTCTATGAACGCAGGTGACCGATACCAAAATCGTAATGCAAGATGGAGTGAAGTTAGGCTTAGCTCGCCGATGCTGCCGCGGGCTGGTAGATCAGAAAGCGAAACTATGCTGCGTCGAACCTTGACAAGACTCCGGCTATACCCTTTCCGACCGCGTTCGAGTTAAGCGATTGAAGGGACCAAACACGGCACATGCGAACCCACAAAGCGTCGAGAGATTTGGAGCAAGACAAACAGTATGAATTAAGGGAATTCTGGGGAAAATTAAGCCACTTTAATATACACTAAAAATGTACTCCTCCAGCTAAAACTTTGCAAATTTGTTTCAAATAAACGAAAGTACACGTTATAAGTGTTTGAATTGTCACAAATGTATATACTGTATGACATGCAAAATGCTCACTTGAGTATACGATTTGCATACAATCGCAAGTGCGGTAGCTCAGATGCACTGACGTGTGGCTTTCGAAGTTTAGTTGCAAAAATTAGGGCTTGTTAAATATCCACACTGAATCCTCTCTGACTTTGCATTTATGCGCGCCACTTCGGCAACATTTTATGAGCACTCGTGCTTCTCTTACGCAGAATAAATAATTTCAATCTGTCACCTTCAGTGCCTCGTGAGCCAGTCCACTCTTAATGGACCCTGGTACAGCGCTGTATCAATTCTGCCGCGAGTGTGCACAAAGCTTGCTCTTACTGCCCAACCTTCAATCATTAAAACGAACGACTGAGCGCGAGGTCATCGTTGTAAAACAAACGAATGGCGAAGAGCACAGAGAAGGTCCATGCTGTTGCGCACATTCGGACGGTGGAGAGCTCAGCAATGTTCGCCGTCGGCCGAGCTGCCCAAGGCTTTCACAAATGGACTTTGCAAGAGCGACTGCGAACGCCACCTATTCGTGACCTCCTTAACAGCGCAGATACGGTGCGGGATCTCCCATATGCTCTTACGCATCAGTGCTCAGCAAATTAAGACATTATTCTGGGAGAAGCAGCTACCGTATACGAAGAAATCTCCAAATTTTTCAATTTAAATTACACCGCCAAATCGTCGATGCGTCATAGTTAAATGCAACCTTCGTTCGACTCACTAGCGATATGCCTAACGGCTGGCTAGTAGAAAAAGCGCCGACGAAAGAAAAACACGCAAGTCCAAGGACGATGCGTGCACTGCGTATGTTTTTTTTTTTTTTTTTAAGCTAGAAGGAAAAGGGCAGCGGCTCAAAACGTGCGCCGAAACTTCGCTGGACCGATGCCTGGTGGCTCGCATAAAGGCATAACATGCACCGTCACAAATTCTGTGGTACCGAAGAGAAGTTGTGAGTGGGCTTTAACGGAGACTAACCGTTCGGAAAACCGGCAACAACAGGCTTGCTAGCCCCGCCTGATTCTATAGGCATCAGTGAGTTTGGAAAAGTTTCGCGCGATCTTTCGAAAGTTCATCATTGTGACAAATTTTTTCTCGGTTGCCGCATTTCTCGCAAGGGTGGCGTCACTGGGCTCATCGAACGCAACCTTAGTTGTTTCTCATTCTAAGCAACGAAGGTCACTCGAACCGCCACGGCGTGCACGCACCAATGCGGACGATGCCTCAGGAGCACGCTGCGAATGGTGCGTCGGAAAATATGCACCGTGCTTGCACATGGCATCACATGACCACGTTTTGGCCACCACCTTTCCTCAGCGTCGAAGAAACGATCGATACACGTATAAGCAATACCGATCGCGTGATACCCACGTCTGCTGTGATTGCGAATAAAACCACGCTAACCAGCGCTAACTGTTGCGAAAACTGGCGCCTGTCCTTGGTCTGCTCGTCACGTTTCTTTGTGTGTGTGCGTTCAGCGCTAGCTTCTTTTCCTTTTTTTTTTTTTGCATTTTTAAAAACGAAAAACCAACCCGGCAACATACGTTAGTGCGAAAACTAGTTCTGGTTAAGCGGTTGCCGTGCGAATAGGCACGCATAAAACCGCACGCTCGACCGATCAGAACGCGACCTCTTCGTCCACGACTTTGGTAACGTTGCGGTGGAATGCATGAAAGCAGCTCGCTCCCGATACGCAACGCCGGTGGATGAAAGTGAAAACCATGGCCTTCTGGCTTGAACAGACAGCGCGAATGTGCGCACAAAAAAAAAAAAAAAATGCCCTCTAGTATGAGGCGTGTATACCACGACGTGCAGCACGAGGTCGTCGAATTGTTGCGTAAAAATGCTGAAAAGCGCTGAACTTGTGCTCGACTTCTGCAAAAAATCACCGAGGAAAACTTCGTACAGCACAGGTGCTATGCATGAAAATTTCCACTATAGGCAGAATTGAACTACGCAGTTTGGTATTGCAAGCAAGGCAGTTAACGTTAAATGTTTTTAACACTAAAAAAGAAATGCTAAGCGTTCTTCCTGACTGAAAGTGTGTGCTGTTAGGAGTCATGTCGCTCTATACCAATGGTAATTTTACATCACCGAGGCGGCTCAGTATAGTTACGGCGTTCGACTGCTGACTTAATTGCGGGAGCGGCGGCCGTATTTCGGTGGATGCGTAAAGCAAGGCCCTCATATATTACGCAATTTCAGTGAACGTTAAATAAAGAACCCCAGGTGGTTGAAATTTCCGAAGCCCTCCACAGCAGCGTCCCTAATTGCCTGAGTTGCTTTGGGACTTTATTTTTGTGGCGTCCGACAACTTTACTGCTCGCACTTGAGCGTTTAGGCCGATATCTAAAGAGTTATTTACGGTGACTAATATTCAAGTAACAAAAACTATCAGTGAATATTTTATATGACTTAACACTCACTTGGGTTCAGTTAGGAAGAACGCTTTGGGCCTTTTTCTTTTTGAAATATTGATCCATCGCTGCTCGAACATCCTGTATCTATGCAGTATCCATACGTTGTCGCACGTATACCTTAATATATTTTATTTGAGTATTCTGATTTTCCACCACACCAAAAAAAATGTCCGAAGCATGCGCCGCATTTCTTTCTTCAAACACTGCCCGAATAGGATTTTTGACAGGTCGCATTCAAAGAGCAGTCTTAAGCACTGAGGACGTTTTCCTTGCGGTCACGGCAAAAATTCGATGCCGTATACGCTTTATGCTTGTACAATTGGATCACGGCTGCTCAAAGGAAAGAAAAGCTTTTCTACATCTGCACGGCAAAAACAATAGCTGGCCCAGTCAACCTAATGAGGGAAATGCGGTTACGCGTAAGCCGTGGCGGAAGCGTCGCAAAAAAAAAAAAAAGAAGGGGGGGGGGGGGGGGGAGGTTTGTTCCGGATTTTCCGGTGTCCGCTGCGTGTCCTGTCTCCAAGTGCGTGTCCACGCCGGCATAACAACGCACGCTGGCTCAGCGGTTAGGAGAACCAGGCTCCCGACTTCTTTCCGTGCACGCCCGAGTGCTGTGCAAGTTTGCGAAGAGACTGTTTCGAGGTAAACGACGCAGTTGCTCGGGCGGAAGGAAGAGAGAGAGAGAGAGAGAGAGAGAGAGAGAGACCTTAACTGAACTGTGGCAAGTGTACTACGCACACATTTCTTCCAGACAGGGAACGAGTGGGCCCACGATTCCAGAAATAATTACGCAGTCTAGTTTCACTGTTGAGTTCAGACAACGGTGGGCCTGATCAGCAAAAACGCCGGCTCAGAGGGAAGAGCTCGGAAATTGGGCTTTTTTTGCAAAAACGCGCTCAAACCGCGGCTGCCTATTTGCCCGGATTTCTTGGTGCTCCATTTTGCCGGGAAAGTGTCGCGTTTTTATGCACTGTGCGCAAGTGCTAACTCGGCTGCGTCGAGACTTGGTAATCCTACCGCTGGAAGTATGCCAGAGTGCGCTTTCAAATTACTCTCATTTCAGACCTTTCTCGCGTATTTCTAAGGGGTTGGACTAGCGCGATTAATGCCTAAATTGCGTGTTTAGTTTATTTCCTTATTATTTTTAGGCGCCCCTTCAAGGACTCTAGGGGACCCATTGTGTAACCAGGATAACACGATAATGTGAGAACAAACCTGAAATTGTTTGCCCATATTACCACAGCACATTAACATCCTTATTAACAAGTAACTACGAAAAACAAACCTCTAGCAAACAGCTTACCACATTCGCATCAGAGAAAAGGATGCCAGCCCCACCACGGTGGTGCAGTGGTTTGATCTCCGATCAATGTGCCGGAGTCCCCGGGTTCGAACCCTGCCTCCGGCAGCTGCGTTTTGATGGAGGCGAAACGGAGAGGCGTACGTGTGCTGTGCGATGGCAGTGCGCGTTAAACATTCCCAGGAATTACTCCGCAGCCCTCCACAATGGCCCCATTTTTCTCTCCTTCCACGTTCACTTCCCCTTTCTCCCTTCCTTTACAGCGCACTTCAGGTGTGCACAGAAATACATGTGACAGGTAATGCGCCTTGCCTTTCCTGTAAACCAAGTTATTAGGACTTAGTGAACATAAGTGACCATTATTTTAGGCCTGAAATTGTTAGTAACAAGTAGCATCCATGTTTTCCTATATATAGACTAGGGGCATCAGAAAGTCGAAACACTGAAAATATAGCAAATGCCTCAAAACAAGCGAGCAATAACGTTTGCATTCTTATTATCTCACGCATGCATTTGTGCGGGTGTTTTTGCGTAGTCTGTGCTTGCGTCAGTGCGTGGGTGAGTGTGTTCCGACTGATAAGAGACTAACTTCTTTTAGGCATGCGTCGGTGCTTACTAAGCAAAATAAAGCGCGTTAGCGGGAAACTGCTGGTAATTTGGGAAGCTCCCTGTAGAGTAGGCGTAGACTGCAATGCAGTGGCGTTTTACAACTTATGCAGAACATAGGCCCTAAATATTGCTCTCGGTTGTGCTTACGCAGGAGAGGCTGCGGCAGTTACCATATAGTCTAGTATTGGAAACATTCACGAAATTATGATACGATATGGCCTGTTGGACCATGTACTGGGTCCGAATTATAGAAGCAAAAAAAAAAAAAAAAAAAAAAAAACAACAACAAACAAACAAACAAACAAACAAGTGTAATGTTAATGCCGTGGCTGGATGTGAAAGTGTTTTTAAAGTTGCAGTTCTCAGATTAATGAAGTTGCAGTGAGTTGCACGAACAAACAAACACTGGTAGAGAGCAAACTAATAAAGAATGTAAGCAAGAACGAAAGGAAAGAAAAATGTAAAGGAGAGACTATGGTTTTAAACTTTTCCGAACTTTTCAGTGTACCTGACGCGGAAATGGTGGGCGCGGGAGCGCAGTGTCCTCCCATTTGTAGGTTTCGGTGTGCAGGTTGGCACACGTCGTCGGTCTTAATTCATTTCTTTTTTATTTATTTTTTTTTATTATTATTTTGCGAGAATGCGTTTAGCTGCGACGGCTCTACAAGGAACACGAAGCAACAAAGCGCAGGTTTGAAGCCAGCTGTAGAGCGCGACCAGTTTGCTCTAACTTTCTTTATTCCGACGAGCAGCAGCAACAACAAAAGAACCAATTCCGACAATGTTCCGGCGCACGTTCTTCGAGCACGACGTGCTCGAAAATCGAAAGCTGTAAACACTACGGCATTGACGACAACTTTCTCGCTTTCTTTCCCCTCGCTTTGTCGAGTTGACAGTAGATTTATCTCACGTGACTCGCTTGTTCGACGCCCAGATCAATCAGCAACGCCTACATGAATAGAAATCGCCCTGAAAAGGCCACCGCCATTTCCACTTGGCCTCGGTATACCGCCTATGAAAACGTGCTTGCGCTGAAGACGTTGCGGCATGGCGATGGCTACGGCGGGAAAACCTACCAGCAGCCACCTATTGTCGTTGCGACAATGCTGCCTTTCACCGCTGCCTCTGACGTTCCGGATGGATGCTAGGATCGCTTTGTCTGGCATTTGATGAGCTCTTACGTCGTCGTGGCCATCTTCGTGGTTCACTGCTCACAGGGGAATTGGACAAGGCAGAGTAAGTGTTCAGCGACGTTCACTTTACTGCAGGCGAATGATGCGACAGAAGGTTGGACGCTTTTGTTGCCACAATAATGGTCATTAATGGATGTTTTGCGTGCCGCGTTTACACCAAGGCTGCGAGGAATGCAGTTGGGAACGGCTGTAGATTTTCTTTAGAAATCCCAATTTCCTTTCCTGGTAGTGGAGTACCTTAGCACACCTACTTCTCCGAAGTTCACCTCCGTAACCACTACTGGTATCCAACCCACGACCATGAACACAACAGCCGGTCAGTGCAAAAACACAGTCCAAAGACAGTGCTGCTTGTGCGTAGATGGTTATTTTCTTTTAATGTTGAGGTAGGAAGCTGCGAGTACAAAATATGCTTCTGCGTTTGAGAAATGCGGTTAGGCACGAAACAGTCCACGTCCAAAGAAGCCGGCATGAAGTTTTCGAAGTAGAACTTAGACCGACAGGATAGAATGCTCTCGTGTTGTGTAAACAATGCGCAGTGTTCCTGTCGGTTTTGTTTCATCCATGCTGGCATTCAGAAGCCTCGCCAAGCCTGCAGTAGCTCAGTACTTTGTGCATTTCCTATGCGATTCCGGAGAAGGCACCGTCGCAATGAAAATGCATGCTAAGAGTGTAGGGCATTTGATCTGCGCAGTCAGCGCTGCTCAGTAATCGACAGCTAGTTTCAGGACACATGTCGAACTCAGATATACCTCTGCTGTCCATAGACGAACTGGTGTTTTCGATCGGAGCAGCCTTGGTGCCTCAGCGATTACGGACCTGACTGACGATATTGCGTCGCGAGCGTGTTCGGAGAGTTACTACTGAGTGGCGCGGGACAAGCGACATGACAAACGCAGCATAATTTTCACCACGAACTAAGAATCGGAACCGACAGTCTAGTCCTTACCGTCGGCGAATAGAATGCGTATGCTGAACGCCCTTTTCTTCGGTGTTTTTTTTTCTTTTTTTCTTTTTTACACGGACTTACAAATTTGCAAAGACACGGCACGCACTTCACGCTTTCGTTAGTTAATACAAGCAACCCAGGCGTATTTTTCAAGGGACTAGAAGTGATTATCTTGCGCCGGCCAGAAATGACCATAGAAAAACGCACGGGATGGGACGATTCCCAAGATAGCTTTACACATGGTACACATACAGATGTGTCCGTAGACGCCCATATGTTGAAATTATGTCGCCCCATGGCAGCCTTCGACGTCCAAATGGGCGAGAATCCTGCCAATGTGACTAGCATAGAAGGCACAGGAAGGGAGCAAACCAGCACTTCTTCCATAGGGACAGGCTCAGCATGCTTCTTATTAGGATATTTGTGCATGTGCTTTGCCGCAAAATACAGCAAGGTATGACCTATTAAGCGCTGGCGTAACACAATCCTCAGTAGTGTCCAACATGTATGGCTAGTATATATTCATGCTTTATTACGTCGACACAAATACAGTTATAAAACACATCAACAATATTTATGACTCAGCTATAGAATAGAGCAATATGTATATCAGCGACCAATGCGCATGCGTGAAGCAGACGAAACATGCAGACAAGCCCTCGCGTGTGAAAGCCCATCGGGAAACGGTGTAGCGTGACACCGACGGTAGACCCCTCATCACTGTCATGATGTGCCACATTTATTCGCAAGCCGCAGGCTCAGTTTCGTTAGCGCCAAGCTTCCACAAATAAATGGGAAGCATGTCACAACTGCGCAACAAGACTTTCCACTGGCGCATGTAGAACGAGGAAACGACGGATTAACGGAACTGGGAAGCATGTCCTACCAATTAGTAATGGCTTAGAAGTTGGTTTGGTTTGTGGTGTTTAACGTCCCGAAGCGACTCAGGCTATGAGAGACGCCGTAGAGGAGAGCTATGGAAATTTCGACCACCTGGGGTTCTTTAACGTAACCTGGCATCGCACAGCACACGGGCGCCTTACTTTTCGCCTCCATCGAAAAGCTGCCGTTGCGGCCGTGATTCGATTCCGCATTCTTGGACACAGTAGTTGAGCGCCCTAACCACTGCACCACCACGGAAGGGCGGCTTAGAAGTAACTAGAGGGCAAGACGAAATCTTCGCAACCGAAATATCCAAGACAAGCGAGTTAACTTCGTACCATTCGCTTCCTTGACTTCTTTGTAAGCCCCGCTATCTTGTGAAATCGCCCCCCCCCCCCCCCCCCCCCCTCCCCTTTCGTATTTCCACCGACCCGTGGCAATGCTGACCGCGGGCTTTGCCTTCGACACCGCTTAAGGCCGCCCTGTGGCGCCAGTTCGAGCTAAACCTTTTGTAAAAGAAAACGATTTCAACGCCACGGTGGCGACTATTCAAGACGCCGATTCGCCTAGCAACAGGCAAAGCAAGTTAAACACAGATCCTTTGACTAGGGAACTAACGCGATAGACTGCGCTGACTGTGGAAAACAACGCACTGCGTTGTTGCATTTCTTTTCATCGGGAGATTATAAACCTGTACCAAAATTTTACGGGAGATGCGGGTCACAGGAAAAGACTGACTTTTACGCACATACCTAAAACAGGCATTGTGCCGTTCTCCGGCGCTATGGCTACACATTTTTGTCCCAGATTATATATTTGGGGCAACATTCGGCCTCTTTTTAGCGCTTAGCGTGCGTCTTCGATTTTTGATGCCGTGTAAGCAAGCACAGAGCGGGCGAGTGGGCTGCGCACAGATGTTTCCATCACTTCCTTTCCCCTGCGGGAAAGAGCCGGAAACCTGACCGCTTTAGCTTCGAGCAATTGCGCTCGTATCAGGAGTAATGCTAACATGTGCACTGATAAGATTCATCGTGTGAGTAGCGCGGGGTCCGTTAAAGAACGGATCTATTCACTCATTACGAAGCGATTCCGTGAGCGCTTAGATAATGTGAACCACGTGATCAACTGGAGTGGTAATACTGAGCAACCCACTAAGTAAAAGACTATGCGTGTTCGGTATGGAGGCGGCAGATGGCCACATAGACCTTCGGCAGACGCATGGGAAAACACTGAACCTTTGCGCAAATCGCTACGACCTTCAAGATCAGTGGCACGTGGCCGCTCGGTGTGCGGTCATTGTGAAGGTCGTGGTATTAATTTTGGATCTCATTTCGCTCCTTCGACTTTGCTTTATACCGGACGCACTAGCGTGCCCTTGCTGCAGGTATTCAACGAATAGACGGCTGAGCTGTGCTTCAGTAACGGTATCTTGTTCTAGGGCTTTTCCCTGTGCATGGTGTCGTCAGCGTAGGTTTTCAATGAGCCGAACGGAAAATAGCGACCATGAAAAGCTGGAAAGCTTGATATGAAGAAAGCTTGCGCGTCTTTCTTGATTCTCGTTAAGCAACATTCAAGGAGGTCAGACTGAGAGATTCGTGTCGCTACAAGGCTATAAAACAACCAAAAGTTGTGTACGCCTATTGCCATCAAAGTGGACACGTTTGAATCACTTTTTTCTGGTTCCGCATTGCTGTAGTTTGCCCACTAGAGCACGGTCCTAGCCATTTTGTTTTTGAAAAAAATTACCGCGCAAAGCAATAAAATTTCTTCACCAAGGAGACATAAAATGTCGTAGTCGGTTCTCGTTTCTTCCTTTTAACTGTTCTGCTTACGGGACTGTTAGCTGTTTTTATGTGAACTGGGTGTTGCGCGCAGTCGGCATGAGCGAGCTGATAAAGAACACGTGAATTTTGAATAAAGGGCAATACCGAGTTCCCTGCCTATCATTTCGGGTGCAGTCCAATCAATTTGTAAAACAGGAGCAGTGCCATGAAGCGGAACCTTCTTTGCGGCCTTTGTTTGGCAAACAATTACTGCTTTTCGCCACATCATCTGAGACTACTGCATGTCTCAAGAAACGAATATACTGAAATTCAAATTCAGAGACGAGAGAGGTATCAGGCCAGCTTTACCCACTCCCCCCCCCTTTTTTTTTTTGAACAGTGGCCAGCGTCTTCTGGATAACTCGATCTTTTATTTTTGTGTGTTTCAGCGAAGCGACAGTGATAAAGCGTGGATCGTATTCTTCAGATGCATCTGGCGAGTGTAATGTCATTGCTAAGTTCCGGCTATTGCCCCGAACACCTTGACGGCTGACTTAAAGAAGGATGCCGAGATAAAACTACAATTTTAAACAAAGTGTTCTTAATTTTTTTTTTTTTTTTTTTGATGTTTTGGATTGCGCACGAATTAAAGAAACTTCTCGCCAGTTTTGGTAGTCATCTGCGCGGTAGAAAACTTAAGACTTTTTTTTTGTGTGTGTGTGAGATGGGGTGCACGCACCACCGAAAGCGTCTATGAATGCTGATTGCTTCAAACTGAACGCGAGGAGTATCCCCAAGTTAGAATGCTTGTTTTTTGCGCTCTCTATAGCCAAAACGAGCCTGCTGTCGAGAGAACAGAAGAAAGCTAAAAGAAAAACAGAAATAAAAGGTAAATTTTAGGCTATGACAACCGAAATAGAAGCTTGGATTGACAACAACGTAGCTCGTAACCTTCGAACGCTATTTTCGCACCACGCTATTTTCGCAAAGTGCTCGACAAGCTGGGGATAGAATATGGAACCTAGACGAAGGGGCACGCCCAGCAGGCAACCAAAGAAAGAAAGGAAAGCTAGCATGACATAAAACAAGACTGCAGCAAGACAGCAGCAGCTAGATGGGACGAGCGCAAAGCATTTTTGTTATCCTGCCATTAGCGCGATTTTATGACTTGTTAAGACAGAGAGCTGCAGGAGGCTCCAAATTTAATCAAGACACGTGTCCTTCTTTGCCAGTTAGCTCACAACAATCTCCGGGCACGGGTGTTTTTACCTTTAGCCTCTATCATGATGCAGCGGCCATTACCGTTAATTCAACGCGATTGATTATGAGGTAGTGCACCAGGAAACAGGAAATCAATGGCATACCAACTAGCTCAATTATCTGCTTTACTAATTCAACCCGCGAATTCGTGCTGCGTATAGCAACGGGATGTCACCGCGAGCCACACTTGTCAACACGACAGAAGAAAGCAGCTTTACGCGAATGTAAACTCGGCTGCCGCATATGAATAGAGCGCAGTCACTCGGCGATAGCGGCTACAAGCGCTCACAGCGGGTGTTCACAGCCGCAGTGGTGCAGATCAACAGCTGGCAAGGAATACCTGCTGAGAGAACTGCTGAAAGGCGGTCCCGATTTTTCTTGGCGCTCTAGCTGTGTAAAGGAATTAAATAAAATTAGGAATGAAGCATTTCATTCTGAATTTCTAATTCAAATTGTCAACTATGAGTTACTTAGTGGGTCTTACCTTTCTTTTAGTTAATGCCTAAATTATTTCTATTGACCTTTTGCTTCTGTGTGACCATTTGCCCCTTTTCTTGTATTCTGTGTAACTTTTACACTGTCATTTCGAATAGTAATCATTTGCTCTTGTATGCACTGTAGAATTGTTCGTGGGTTTGTTCTATGCGTTTTTGGCGCTTATATTCAGGTGGAATTATCGCGGTAATGGTTTACTGTAGAGAGAATCGGCGTCATATGCGGGAGGTGACGGGTTTGATTCCCACTGCCGCCTTGTAGCCGTCGGCTCTGCACCGACTGAAACCTCAACCATAGTTCGTGTCGGCTCCCTCTAGGGGGAAATGATTGAAAAAAGGGATCGTAACTCGTATTTTGAGTGGACCCATCGCCTTGCGCCACGACTCGTTTTAACACAAGTTACCCCTGCTACAATAAAACTTATCATTTGTATAGTGCGTTCTGAGAATATGAATTCCTAGTGGACGCTGAATTACGTTTACGTAAACGAAATATCAGGACGAGGAATGCTGAAAGTGAGAGAAATTAAAATCATAAGTGCAAAATGCATACAGATAAAAATGGGTAAATGGAGCTGGCCGTGTATATGGGGCGCGCTTCAGAAGACACGAATAGGAGACACGTGGCCGTAATTTCGCTTGTATATACGTGTGCGTGGAAGTAATTTCTTTGGAGCAAGATAGAGCGGAAGATAGCTACTTAGTCTCTTGCCGATGGCTAGGTCCACGGACACTTTTGCGAAGTTGTTTCGTCGCGCGTATATCTGATACATTGGCGGGGCTTCGAACAGTGACATGAAATGAGATGTGTAAGCTCACCGCAGGCATGTAGTGTTATCACACATGAGGTAGTCCCCTGATACGGCATTAATTCCCACTGGGGCCAGATCGACAATCTTCCGTAAAGCGCTGCCCTCCCATTCAATCATTGCAATCACCTCATCTTGGCGAAAAAAAAAAAAAAAAGGCATGTACGCGCAATAATTGCTTTAAAAATGTTTGCCTGTTCCCTAGTTGAAAGCTAGAAACATACCGTATTCGTCGACTCTAAGGCGGACTCCTGGATGTTGCTGCTTTTCCCCTTGTTGCGCTTGTAAACGCCAATTTTAGATCGCTAAACTTGTGTTGCACTGACACGTATCTGTACACATAGGGAGTAAACGGCCGGCTATTTTCGGAGCGGAAAATTGTTGGGCGTTGGCTTTTTGTTACATCAGCCACGAATGCAGTGCTATCCTACGGATCCTTGATCAGCCCAGGGCTATAGCAAAATATCGCGCCTCACCTCCGGGTTGTGCAATTGGCATCTAAGGAAAGTTCAAATTTTTCTTAGTCTCATCGCGCCACCTCTTTCTCTGGCTTCGAAGAAAAAAAAAAAGGAATAATACTCTATACTTCCGCATCAAAAAGAAAAAAAAGGTGCACTGCTCAGCCTGCATGGTTGCCAAAAGATTTTACGGCACGACGCAGTCCTAAGAATGTGAAAGGCAAGAATGACTCGAAGAGGCAACGGGAGCGAGCGTAATAATCTCCTTGATGTTAAACGAGCTTAATTGAAAGAACTTGTTTTTGAGCGCTGTCCTGTGGTTAGGAATAGTAAAGTCATCTCGGTGCTCCAAATGTCTGAAGGCGAGAGCAACATGCTATCCCGGTCACTGACAGATTCTAAGTACTGGAGGTTGCTCTAGAAGGGTCGGACAGAGGACCCAGAAGCAAAAACTCAGGTTTATTTCAAAAGAAGCATGTATATTGCTTATTTTTTTAATCGCCCAGATATACGGTACATCTGCCCTCCAATGCACCTTCTATTTGCAACTCGTAGTCGAAGAGGAAGTGTCATGGAACGCCGCCATGAGAAAAGTGTCATGGAACGCTGCCATGAAAAAAGTGTCATGAAAAAAGTGTCACGAAAATCGCGAAATAGGTGGGTGCTTGAAACCTGGATTGATAGGTTGAATTCTGCCCGTAAATGAAAGATTGACGTCCAGAGCAGCTTACATTTGAGTTTCATAGAACTAAGCGCTGACACACCTGGTCAGACCTTTGGAGCAAGCCTGCACGCAGATGGCTGGATGGATGTACGACTGTATATACACGAGATTAATCTCCGAACAAAATGCCGATGTCCGCTTACGCATGTGAAGTAGCATACAACGATAACTTTGAGCATTCTAGGAAAACCTGAAGACGGGAACAGGAAGAAAAAATTCTGTCCGATTTCCGCCCGCTGATTGTCTCCCGCAGAGTATATTAATTGTGTCCAAGCTAAATCGAAAACAAGATCGCAGCTAATTCAACTGACACAAGATTCCCGCTTGACGTTTAAGCAATCGCGCTAAAAATGACCGAGCGAGGAAGGAATGAGAATAGGGAAGAATGATCATAGATACTTGAGGGGATGGGCAGAAAGCAGGTACACACAATCATTTTAATTGCGTCATACAATTTCGTTACTAATGCAAATATGACTTAACTTTAGAGAGATAGCGTTTACTTCTACTAGACGTGTCGCAGGCTTTCGCTGTTCCCCGGATGTACTTACATCTTCAAGCTTCCGTGTCTGCACCTGCTTTCACAGCCACCAGAGCCACGCGGTCACAGGATATGAACTCTAACATTACCTTACTGTGTAGACTGATTGGGACAACACTGCCCCCGAAGCCACTGCTGACATATAATTATAAGCAATGTGGTTGAGTTTTAAAAATTGTTGCGTTTTCTTGGGAGACGGAGTTACGAATTCCAAAACATTTGAGTTCGTCTGCCCCATATTACCTTTGCTATATAGGGATGAAGAGTTAGAACTAAAAGAAAACAAAACGAAGTAAATTCAGTTAACAACCACGAAGATACCACGCATACAGGGAACAAGCTGTGTTTATTGCCACTCTGATGGAGCAGCAAGCGAAATGAATGCAGTTGACGCCTCGTTCATATGATAAGGCAGTCTGAACGTCTTTCCGCCGTTGATGGCCGATAGCCAGAAATGGTAGAACAGCCTCGTGTCGGCAAAATAGATTGCGGAAGTTATCGTTGACCTGTCGGGTGCTAACTGGACGAAAGACCCTTCGGTATTCAATTTCGACGGAGCCTGCCAGAAGGTGATGGTAATGGAACACCATTACCTAATCAACACCATGTAAACTTGTGTACAGCAAGGGTTAGGAACTAGTCTGGGCTCATATATTTTTTTTTTAGTTCAAGCTCAAGATTATTGTACACATAAAAATATGACGCATAATAAATAAATACAAAACAAAGGTTCCGAAATAAAAACACTGTACCGGGACCTCCGGAACTAATTAGAAAGAATAGGGAAATGCCAGGACTGGTAACAGCATTTATCAAAAGTAAAATTATACTATGTTACAGCAAACATAATGTGAGGTGAAAGGAAGAAAAGAAACTATGATGAAATTATAGAATAATCCACATAAAAGCAAAATACAACGGCGACACGTAGTCATAGCGAATACTACAAAAAAACAACAGTAACAAGAGCAACACGATGAGTAAACTTATACAAGAATAAAACACAAGTACGCACTATACAAATACCGTTACAAGCAAATATGCACATGCCAAAAATAAATTTTGAAAATAATTTTCACAAAGTGTTTATCAAATGTTTCCTTATGTGGCGGCAATGAATTGAGAAATAAAAGGTGAGCCCGTAAAATATCTAGAGGTGAGTTTGATTTGACATCCAAAGTTATGTTATTCTATGCTCTGATTTATGCGAAACCCACTGCGAAGCTGCCGTAATTAGTGCGCACTTTTGCCAGATGGAAATTACTTCCTGATGAATATCTAGTAATATTGGGATTAGTAAGATCGTGATGTATAAACTGTAGATGATTGTGGTCATCAACAAAATATATGAAAATGCATGTTATACGTAATCGGGCCGGAGATGGGAAGAATATTAAGTTGCGGAAAAAAAGACAGCCGATATATTGGCACCGCGTGAAGTGAATGTAATGAAAGCAGAGCCTGGCTTTGTACGTCTTGTAGCGGTGCGATGTGCGAGTTGTGCGAGACCCCACGTTTTAGTGCAATAACTGAGATGACTATTTATGACAGTGTAGTATAGTGTTGCTAGGATATACAGATGAAAGTAATATCGAGCCTTTAAGAGCCCCCTGGTAGGTGCTTTACATTTACATTACATTAGGTCGCGAAGTGCTGGAAGTAGTAGGCGAATATGTCTACTTAGGACAGGTAGTAACCGCAGATCCGGACCATGAAAAGGAAATAAGAATAAGATTGGGATGGAGTGCATTTGGCAAGCACTCGCAGATTATGACTAGCAGCTTACCGGTATCGCGCAAGAGGAAAGTATACAACAGTTGCATCTTGCCTGTACTCACCTATGGGGCTGAAACGTGGAGGCTAACCAAGAGAGTTCTACTTAGGTTGAGGACAACCCAGAGGGCTATGGAACGAAAAATGGTAGGGGCAACATTAAGAGATAGAAAGCGTGCAGAGTGGGTCAGAGAAATAACTCAAGTTACCGACATTCTAGTAGAAATTAAGAAGAAGAAATGGACATGGGCAGGACATGTAGTTCGAAGAGAGGATAACCGATGGTCGCTGAGGGTAACAAACTGGATTCCAAGGGAAGGAAAGCGTAGCAGGGGGCGGCAGAAAGTTAGGTGGGCGGATGAGATTAAGAAGTTCGCAGGGGTCAAGTGGATGCAGCTAGCACAGAACCGGGTTAAGTGGAGAAATATGGGAGAGGCCTTCGCCCTGCAGTGGGTATAATCAGGCTGATGATGATGATGATGATGATGATGATGATGATGATGATGCCATAACCAGTTTTTTTCTTTCTTTCTGGAGAACCATGAATGGAGACCTCAAGTTGCATTCTCAAAAAGAAACACCGGTAGGTAGGAAGAATAGGATGAGAATAAATGAAGATGCAGGAGTATCAAAGTCATAATCAGAAAGGCGCCAAAATAACGACAAAAACATGAGTGGCGTTTTCTTAGGGTTGGCTAGTAAACCATTATTCTGACACGATATGGTTAGGTCACTAAGATCGTCATTGAGATTAGATGTAACGGTATCAACAGGAATTACTAGCTAGTGTAGCCGTATAATCAGCATATAAGAAACATTCAGAAGACGCAGACAGTATGATAAGTCATTAATATAAATTATGAGTAGCAGCTGCCCTAGAATGTAGCCTTGAGTTACCCCTACATTTAATATTTTACTTTTAAGAAAAAGTTCTGGACATGCTAACACCCGTTTTATGATTGCATACAGAAATGCGGAGGATTTCTAGTTCGAGGCTATTAATACCGAACGTAAAAAGTTTTACGAGGATTATTTTATGGTAAATAAATCAACAGCCATTTTGAAGTAAGTGAAAACTGTGTCAACATAATTGTCATTCTCAATTTCTATTTTGCATTTATCAAAGACAGGAATTAAAGCAAGGCTAGTGGAGTAACAAGAGCGGAATCCAAGTTGTTTCGGATGTAGTAAGGAAAACTTGCCGAGGTAGTTGGAAACTTCGACGACTAAATAGTTTTTAAATTACCTTGCCGAAAAACGGGAGGGCGGAAATTGGTCTATAATTTATATTTATAATCATCTTTTTTTTTTTTTTTGAAAACTGCTATGATTTGGCTCATGTTCAGTTCTTAAGACGCAAGTCTTGGATAATAAACTGAAAATGCAACTGAATGCGTCAATGACAATATGAGCAATTAGTTTGATGTGTCTGGCATGGATGTTAAGTCCTGCACTAGTCGGCTTCAAGCTTGTTATACCGCTATGGACTTTATCTGGCATGACATGAAAGAGAAAAAAAAATGATTACTTGCATTGCGAGCGGTATCTTGAGGCTTTGGGAACGGACTTGAATGATGAAACAGAAAGAAAATTTGCGGAAGGCGTTAGCTATCCGCCTATGTATGTCAGTACAGTAGTACGCGTTGCTGTCCGAACCCAGATTGGCCGTTTTTACGCCGTGCTAAGCCTAACTAGATTAGGCGTAGCAAAGCCTAATCGGTCTAACTAATCCTATTTACTGTAAAAGAACTTCTGGCTTTCACACGTAAAACTTGGGCTTATCTATAGCTAAACCTCGGTGCATATTTTTTACACGGCCACTCTATTTTCAGCTCCTGTCTATGCTGTGTAGATGTTCATTGCTTCGTATTCTCAGTGACATCTTTATAGCCGGTGCTCTCTATTTCAGCTCGTCGTCCTCGAGAAAGATGTCTTGCTTGCCATTCAGTCGCGCGATCTCGCATTAGTCATAGGACATCCTGTACGATGCGCACTGTTAAAGTGTAGGTCAGCTGCACGGCTACGACAGTATTGTGATGGCTTCGTAAAAGTGAGGCCTCTAGCAAGCAAAATCACAACGCTGTCGCAGAACTTACCCCGTTCAACAGCACGGCTTATTTGGTTTGGTTTATGAGGTTTAACGTCCCAAAGCGACTCAGACTATGGAGACGCCGTAGTGGAGGGCTCCGGAAATGTCGACCACCTGGAGTTCTTTAATATATAGCATGGTAACATGTATAGAGTAAGTATATGTAACCCAACTTGGGCAGCAATAAGACGCAGTCCGTTTTAAAGAGAAGGCTTTCTCAGTCCCATTGATCGAAATACTCACCAGCGGCTGGTAAATTTTACTCTCCGTCGACAGCAGCCCCGTAGAGAGCGCACGCATTTGAAAACGAGAGATGCGAACATTCGTACATATGCGATGTAATGGTTGAGTCCCGGGTGTCTGACGATTGAACGGCGTGTAGCAGGGGAGGAGTCAAATGACAGGCCATGGCGCCTTATCCGCGCGCGGCGACGCATCACCTCAGCCGCAAGCAGGGTCAACACGTGTACGTTTTGAAAGGTCCCAGCACGTGAGTGCTTGCATAAACACAGAAGTGGTGGCCAAGCCGGCTCTGTAGGATGTAACGTGAAGAGGTTCCTATGGCCGTTACGGTCGTGTTCATACTCAAGTGTGTCTTCCGAAATTTTTCCTTATGCGCATTACGATCTTTTCTGCTTTCTTGCTCCTGGGCACGAAACTGCAGAATCACGCGTGAAGTTTCGCCTTCAACTTATTGGGCAAGGTTGGCTATTTTCATTGTTAGGTTTCCGCTTTCTCAAGGCGTCTAGACGTTCCATTGTCCGGGATTTTGACGGTTGCTGGAAACGAAAAGAGCAGCGATGATTGCTGCATTTGCTTTCTGCAGAGTGCCCCTTATGAATCTCATCTCGATGACACAACAGAGGTACATTCTACCACACACAAAAGAAAAGTCTTGAACTTAGGACACAGATCCTGCTAACACTAATTAGCCTGTAAAGGCCTTCGCCTTAATAGGACATGATCTGCAAATTGTCTACAAATGACACTGTCCTGGCGAGGTCTACAAATGACGCTTTGTCCGTACGTGGTCTACAAATGGCACACGCTCTTTACGTGGTCTATACAAATGGCACACGATCTGAACGTGGTCTGCAAATGGCACATGGTCGGCATGTTGAATAGCAATGGCACATTACGTGGGCTACGTGATACGTGGGCTAAAAATTACACCTGGTGCGTATGTGAATTACAAAATTGTCCCATGCCTTGCGGAGCTTTTAAGGTGTTAAAAGAGGGGGGGGGGGGGGGGGGTGTATTTGAGGCCGTATAAAAGCCTGTTAAGCGCTTCCTTTGTATACGACGAAATTCAAGGGCAAGACTAAAGAAATGCTTGAAATATAATAATTCGCTTGCAAAGAGGGCCTAAATGCTCTTTCTTGGGATCGATATTCATCGCGAACGCATTTAATGCTGACGTAACTGTGTTGTTGAAAGCGCAACCAAAGTTCTCGTTAAGTCATACCATAATAAAGTTACGTACGACGGGCAACAAGCATGAGCAAGCCTAGAGAACCGAGAGCGCAGTTGACACATAAGCGACCGGCTGTGCACCGTCGCTCGTTCTCTTAGTTTTTCTTGGCGTGCTGCCGGACTAGCCAAGCCTGCTGGCATTTTGCAGTGTGTTTCGCATCGAAGACTGCATTCAGAGTGTGATCATGTTCGAGTGTCGAAGGCACCCGGATGGTTGTTCGTGCAGCGACCACCATGCTTTTCTGCTTCTGTGAGGTGGTATTCTGCCCCAGCAGATTTGGAGTTGCAGTAAATTTCTATAAGTTCCCTCGAGACGATGCACAAAGAAGAGCCTGGATATACTTCGTTCGGGATACCGGGAGACACTGCTAGAAGCCGGGGAAGTCCAGCTTGCTCTGCTTGCTGCACTTCGTCTCAGACTCGTACCAGACCAGTCGACGTTGCCCCTCCGTTGAACTTCCTTCTTGTTGACGGCGTCCGGCATGGTATTTGCCTGTTCGTGGTCGCTGGCTAACGGATTTAATATAAGATGATTATTTAGATTCCGTATGTAGCAGCGTTCATTGTAGTCCTCGCTGATGCCGTAAAAAAAGTTTGTGTTCTCTTTGGAGCCGGATGGAAAAGTGTCGTGGCCGGAAACGGAGCTGCTGTAGCTAGCCATGCCAATTTTCGACGTTGCTTGTTTGCCTGCCGTCGGAAAGCACGTGTGTGCTAGAGCAAACGATGCAGCAGTGTGGGCGTCACATATTTGTAAGCCCACGTGAGCGGGCTGAGTTTTTAATCTTTCTATACAGGGACTGCACTGTGCAACTACGTGTCCAGAAACCAAAAGCGACAGTTGTTCAAATAAAATAATGCGATATTAGGTTATTCACAGGGCATATATTGATCTTCGAGCGCGTATCATGCTTGCAGAGTTTTTGAGAAACTCTTTAAACAAAGATCGCGTAAACCACTAGTTTGGTACCTCCACCAATTGAAAGTGAAGTAGAAGAGCATGTGATCCGCGTATGTAGTCTGTAACTAGCGCATCGGCCTCATGTGGACCCTTATAAGGGTCCACAAGAGCCCTCATGGCGGATGTTCATCTGCATGAGGTGAGAAAGTTCAAGTTCTCAAAAGCTCCCGATGCTCTATCCAGTTTGCCCAGCGAAGGGGAAAACCCAACTGGAAAACATTGTTATTGGCTAACGTATGATTGCGGGCTTTTGATTACGACAGTGTGAAATGCGAATGCGGCCTCATTTACGCAAGAAGAAGATCCCCACAAGAGCGACTGCCATTAATAAAAGAAAGAAAAAATCCAGTTTACCGAGAGAGAAAGAGTGGTAGATGAGCGAGAACAACTGCTAAACTAATGAACAAAGATGCAGTATTTTGAACACTGGAGTCTATACTTCTTTGAACCGTATTCAGATGACAAGGCCTGGTGAAAAAATAAACCACGCACGAACGCGCTAGACTGAGCTCCTTTTTCGTTTTCGGGCGATATAAGCAGAGCAGCAGCGCGGCAGCTGCGTGTGCTGTGATACGGCTCAATAACTTCAGTAGTGAATACACAAAGCGTGCTGTCACTCATTCAGTAATACATTTCCTACTTAGCTCCACGCTATTTACCACACTCGGTCGTGGAAAGCATAATCGGACGTGCCTCCGTCTACGAGGTTGGTATACAACGAGTCGCACTAACCGGACGCCAAGACTCACATTCCAAAACAATCGACAAGTGGCAACTTAGCGTTCTCCGAACGAACTGGTATGTATGGACGATCAGACGAGAAGTTGAAAACAAAAGTAGAAATAGATACCTTCCAGACAAAGTGTGGAATTAAGAGAGCGACGCTTGGGCGATACAGGAGCCAAACCGGCTCTTCTGAAGGACGCTGTATTGCCTTGTCTCTTTTTGCTTTCCCACTGACCCTTTTCCTTCCCCCCATTTATCTTCTCTTATTGGTGGTTTGGTTCCGTAAATGCACCCTTCGATTCGATGTGCGTCGTTTCTTCTTGCCATTCGAAATTTGTGACGTCACCAATGTCGTCAGCGCATAGGCCCGTTGCGCGCTTCGTCGTCACAGAGGACGCCTCCCTCCTTTCCGCAGGTTTTTATGTCTGGTGCTCGCTTCGAGTACTCACCAGTCGAAGCATCGCTGTTGGGCTTGGAGTGAGTTCTTTTGGCAGGAGAAGAACCCGCTTTGGGACGTACTGAAAGACGAGTACAAGAGTGCAGAGGTGCTACATCATTTGCAATGACTCTTCAAACGTAAGTTCACATTACTTTTCCCATGAATTTTTACCGATATTCTCTGAGGTCTATTTGATTCGTTTCAGACTTTGCCGGTATTGGGCGTCGTAATGGGTAACTTCTAGGCTTTCCATGCCTGGTATTCAGTTATTTAGTAGGTGCTATTCAAGTCTGCTAGTACAGTCGCTTCTTTGCTTCGGGAAAATTAATACGGCCAACACGTTTATCTCTTCGTTTTCGTTTTTGTACAACTGTAGACCCACTGGGAACATATAAGTTACTTATTTACAATCTGTAGTGGTTCGGGCTTACGTATGATAATAAAAGCTTAGGAAGAGAGGATATGTGCACACATTTTTTTTCTTGCCTCATTTAAAGCTCATTAATTGCTATCCAGACGCCTTTTTTTGTTTGGGTTGCTTCTGAGTTACTCATGTAATGCGTTAAAATGTCTTTATAAAATCCTGCGTAGGTATTCCACCCTGTAAATTCGGCATTAAATCTAGGACAGCTGACGAACATCGTTGCTCGCAGAGCGAAATTATTATTACATCACTGCCGCTATTAGTACAAGTTAATGTGGATCTTTTGATAAGAAAAAAAAAGTTGCTAGGCAGGAACAATCCTGATATGCATGCGACCTAAATAAAGACACAATTATTGACCCCGGCTTCTGCTGATGAAATTAATTTGGACACAAAACGTCTAGGCCGCGTTATATTTCAACCGTTCAGTGAGCCGTTTGCATGCCTTGCTTTGTTATTTAGATATTAATATACTAATATAATATATAATATATTAATATACTCTATTCAACGTCACACACACAAAAAAAAAAAACAACTCGACATTATTGTGCGACAAACTTGAACTAAATGCAAACTTTACAAAGCCGCATGCAAGTCTGTAGCATGTGGCTGCCAGAAAAAAAAAATGAAGAAATTCGTTAAATAGCATCAGCATTCTTCACCCCACCCAACCGAGAAGTGCAGCCGGGACTCCCATATATAGAACGGATCAGCTGCAGTATGCAGTATGGTCACCAGTACTTGCATGAGACAGACGTTACATTTTATCGGCAGATCAGTGATTACGTAAGCCCTAGAAGACCTTTTCTTAGGAGCTGGCGTCACGCTTTCCTTTTCTACGTCGAAATAAATAAAAGAAGATTGTATATAACGGCAACCTCCTACCAGCTTCCGCGTCTGGCTTGCTGGCTAGACTGCTGGCATCTTCCCTTTTCTAGCAGTTTCCACATGGCGTGCAGCAGTGAAACCGCCAGATCCGCATACACACACGCACGCCAGACACCACCGATCTGATGGTGTCCCGACCACCAACGCACCCCGTTCTGCAGCTTTGCTTGCTATCTCTAGCGCTTTAGTTCCCACTGTAGTTGCATTTTTCCGTCAAAAAAAAAAAAAAAAAAAAATATATATATATATATATTATATATATATATATATATATATATATATATATATATATATATATATATATATATAATATATATATATATATATATATATATATATATATATATATATATATATATATATATATATATATATATATTATATATATATATATATATATATATATATATATATATATATATATATATATATATATATATATATATATATATAGAGAGAGAGAGAGAGAGAGAGAGAGAGAAAGAGGCGAGAAAGCAATTTATAGTGAGGAGGAGACGAGATACAATTCATGTCGATAGACCCGAGATATTGTTTCCTGAAGTTCTCTGCAGCTTTGTCCCCTTGTATTTTTTTTTTTTTTTTGTCTGCCTAACACTCTTGCCCCGGGCCCAAACGCTCCCTTTCTTTGCACTTCCGTTACGGTGGGTTGCCCGTAGGAATCGGCGAGCTGTGTCGAACGACTCGTATTCTTTCCTCCCACTTCCATGCCATTCTCGAGTTGCCGCAGGAGGAACGGGCTGTGTGTTTGGTGAGATGGCAGGCTCCTTTGGTGGCACGCCGTTGGCTGGAAGGAGGTTGGTGAGGGTGCACGTAGTACATTCGTCGGGTGTGCGTCAGACCCGAACTGGCCCAGTTTCTTTCCGGCTTGGACTACGCGCACTTCCAAAAATAAGGCGACGACGGTTTCAGCGCTCGCGTACAGTGTACGCGCGCGCACGTTCAGGACGAGGGAGAGAAGGAGCGGCGCTTTCGATCTTCCCTCTCGCGCGGCGCTCTTATCCTTGCGGTCATTTTGTTTTCTCAGTCCATTAGGCGGCAGGCTCTTGCACGGCAGCCCGGCTAAGGCCAGTGACCGTGGAATACTTTCACCGGATCGTGAAGGTATAGCCCTGGCTTTTCCAGCGGCGGCCACTTCCCGGCCGTTCAAAACCTACTACCGCCTTCTTGTGCCACATTATGGCGGCCCCTCAGAGATAGCAGCATAGGACTGAGGTCGTCCCTCAAAACGAATTGCGCGCTGTAATATGATGTTAATGCCACATTATGCATAACTATTAGACATCAGTGCATCAAGAAACTGGACAGAATGGAGGCAGTGACACATGGCGAGCACATTTGAATGAAAAGAACGCTTAAGGACCTACGAACAGTTGAGAACGATTCAGAATCATTCGGAAACTGCGATCAGCTTTACAGTGGACAAGAGCAGTTCATAAATACTGAATAAATGTTTCTTAGAAATTTTACTGTCATGATACTGCATCACAAAAGCTGAGGACAGAGAGCGAAGCTTGCGCTCGTTTTGTGCGGCCGCGTTTTTATTTTGCCTTACTTTTTTTTTCTCCATGTACAGATATGCCCTCAAGCCTTATAGACTAGCTAGAAATTCCTCTTTGCGAATTAACGTAAGCATTTTCAGAACTCAAACTCGCTTATCTTAAGGCAGTGGTGCATTACTCTGCACAAATCGAACTCCGTCATATAAGAAAGGGGCGACCTTTGTATAGCTGAATTATTTCCCGAGAAAATCTGGTCCGTAATATGTGCTTGCCGCACATGGTTGCATTACTGCTAATAAATGGTCTATAAAAAATGCGCATGTTTAAAGTGCCGCGTTCATGTTATCTGAAAACTGAAACTGCGCCTCTGTCCGTTTGCAAAGTAATGCTTACATAGCTTATGGCGCTTCACCTAAACGCCTACGTCTCATAATTTAAACTTAATGGTATTTCGAACGATGTGCAGTGATCTAGAAAACGGCTGTGTAAACTAAAAATAAAAATTCTTCTGAAGTATAACTCGACTTGGTATTTGAAGACAAAATGACTTTCAAATAAGCTTAGTGGCTATGTTGCTTCCCTCATTGCGCGTTGTCGCTGCATGGAATACAGAACAGCAGTCGCGTGAGAACTGAGTGTTTTTTTTTTTTCTTATCGCCATGTAGCGACCACTTTTGGTGCTGGACTCCTAGCGTTTTCTAGAGTGCCAGATGTCATTCAAAAAATACTCTGCTGTCACTGGATATGAACCGGTCTGACATTAGACATTAGTAAAATTATTGATCGATGTAAGACAGTTGAATTTTATTGACTGCTGAGAGGACACAAACTATGTTGCGCATTGGCTGCCCAAACAAAAACGCACGAACTAGTTCTATGTTTACATAAATCCTTGTTTCCCCGCTACGTCCAGGCACGTTAATGGACAAAACGATTATTCTAACCACCGGTTTTTTTGCGAGCGTATGAGCCTTAACTCTTTGCTATATGACCCGCACCAACGGGCACTGAACACGCAAATGTAAGGGCCGCAGGCATCGAAGTGATACGGACGGAGAGAATCGGGACGGATTTGGTAGTGAAGAGGAAGGGGGAAGCACCAAACATCCCTCACCTACATCATCCTCCCACCACTCTCTCTCTCTCACCCCACGAATACAACGAACTTCCAGCGGCGGCTTGAGAGCGACTGGCTTCGGCTGCCTTGCATAGTCCCGTACGCAGGAGTGCATGCGTCGCTAGGATAGCCTGCTGCTTCTTCCTCCCAAGAGGAAGTACTCGTCCGCGCCCTTTCCTCCTCCGAAGCGACAGGCGCTGAGTCGGCACAGCCGAGTCCTACTTCCTCGCCGCCTCTCTTCCTAGTTCATGCCCTATTATGACGGTCTGCCGCAATCCCGGCGACGTTGCCTCGAGGCATCCCCTACAGAAAGAACAAGGAGGGGGCGGGGGGGGGGGGGGGGAGGTGCCTCAGCAGGTAGGACCAAGGGGAGCGGATTAGAGGGCGGGAGGAGGGAGACAAGGATTTCTAAAAACGAAAGCGACCGCTCGGCAAGCGGCGAGCGAGCGCCGTTCTAGATTTCGCTCTCCCAGAGCGCATGGGCGAGCGCCCGATGGACAGTTAGGAGCCGACGGACACGGTGGGGGCTGGTGGAAACAGGTTCGCTCGAAGCTGCTACCTTACAAGCGGCGAACCCACGTCTTTTGACTTTTGGAGGAGTCATGGCGAGGAATCTGCTTCTTGCCTAGGACTGGCGAAATTCGTGGCCGGTACTGGTGCTGCTACTGCTGCTGCTGCCACCGTCGTGTTTGACGCTACTGCCATCGCGGCAAGGGGTCCAGGTTTTCGCCTGACAGGTAGGGTCACCAACCCTCTGTATCATCTGTCATCTTTCCACGTGCGTCTCATCTTCCACTGTCCACCCTGTACAGCGCTTTTTTTTTTTTTTTTGGTTGCATGTTGGGGTTTATCGTCCTTTAATCGAAAGAAAGAAAGAAAGAAAAAAAAAAGACGACGCGGTTTAAGCATCCTGAAGGTTACCTGATGTGGCTAACCGGGCAAGTGATGTCTGCTCATAAAAAGTTCTCCAGTGTAAAAAGAAGTCGGAAAACGCTTTGACTGAGCATATCCGTAGCCGATCTTCGGAGGCTTCGAGGAAACCGCTCGCCTTTTCTTGATTCGCAAGGACGCCCTTCCATCGGTCGCTTCCATGGCAGTCGCCATTTGTCCCCAGGCAACTCTCGCTCACGAACCACCAGAACTCGCTACCTCAACCCGCCAGCGGGTTAATGTTGGTCGCCCGCATACTTGCCTGTTACAGCCAGCGGTGCGTGTCTGTAGAGGTGAACTCGAGCATTTGGCGACAGTTTTTCAACTCTGTTTCCTCAGGAAAAGATGGGCTCAAGCGGGGGCCCCAAAGAATCGGCTAATTGGTCATGGCTACTGCATACGTATGCGAGGTGTCTTGCAGCACGCGATGAAAATTGCGCCTCTTTATGCTAGCTTCCTCTTTATTTCTTTATTCTTGCAGTTTTCTTAACATGTCGTAATACCCCATGTGTGCGGGCACCGTTTCAAGCGAACTCAGTCGGAAACTGTGGCACTTCGCTTCTGTGAGGCTTTTCCTTGGCATTGTCATTTTCTGCGACAGCCATTGAGCCACTATAAATGCGAATCCGAAGCGTGGCGAAGCGATTCTTAAGGGTGTATTCACAAAACATGGAATTCCATGGGTCATGAGAGCGCGTTCATTGTGCTGTATTTTAAAACACGCAATATTTCGTGCGCATTTTATCTCCCCCCCCCCCCCCCCTATTTATTATTATTTTTTTTTCATCGAGTAGAATCTTCGACCGTCAGAAAGGAAGGTGCTGACGCATTTCTCGTTTGAACAAAACGCGCGATGCTACTGCTGCGGTCCTTGTTCGTCAGTCGCATGACAAGCCGATCTCTACGCCAGCAGGCAGATTCGTTTCAGTGACACGAAGGTGTGCGGAATAGATGTGAGTGACATATTTGTGTTTACATACCGTCGCGCAATATTTTCTAGGGACCTACACTTCGGGATTTCTAGCGCGTCGCCTTGATACCCGACTCTTTTATCCAATGTCTTCGTTTATAAGTAGCATGAATGTCAGCCTTATGCACTCTATATTTACGTTTGACTACGTCGGCTTGATCCTTCTGCGGTGAGTCATATGAGCCTTATCTAAAACTGTGCCTTATTCTCTCATTGAGAGCTGCGAATGGTTCTTCTAAGATCACTACTTCAAACATCTGGCGTTCTGGACATGAACTAAGCAGTAAGTGCGTGTGATGGCTCTGTCCGACAGCTCTGATAACATTCTTGTGGGACAAATGCTGTTGCGTCTAAAATTGACATCTATTTTTTTTTTTTTTTTGCTATCGTATTGTCTCGTTACTGTTCAGCCTTAAAGGAGCGAGGAGAAAAGTAGAAGTTAACTGGCATGTCAATAATTAAGTACTGCGTCTGGTAATCTCAAGATACCATTCTCATTGAGAGCGCTGCTTTCTACAACAGGAAGACCGAAATTGAAAGTACAGGTGTCTCCGCCAGTGACCAATTTCGCAAGTAAAATGCGTTACGCTTACTTTTGGGCCTGAACCCTGAAGTAAGTGAACTTTAAAACGTGGCAACCCGTATTTTGCGCTAAGACGGGTGCTCCTTTTGTGTTCCCCTCCGTTCTTGTCCGTAAACTTTAAGCGTGTTGCACTGCTGTTTTTCCGTTTATCGTATTCAAGGCTGCAAATAAATAAGTGCTTCACTGACACGAGTTTAATTTCATTTTTACTTCAATGGTTAGCAATCGAAAGTCGTGAAGTATCAAGGGTAATAGTCGGCAACTTCTGCAGGCACGTCAGGTGAAGTGTTGCATCAATTATCAATTGATTCAATTTTGCACGGTGCCTCTATATTGCAGGATAATAAAAATTCTGGAGAAGGCCTTGTTGGTTGCAACTGCTCTGAACTTTGAAGTCGATGATCAAGTGTTCAAACGACTTGAAGAGCCTTCCATCCAGCATCACCAGCCTGATTACACTAACTGGAGGGCAAATGCACCTCCAATATTCCTCCAGTTAATCTTGTCCTGTCCCTGTTGCATCCTTTTGATGCCCGCAAACTTCCTAGTTTCATCCACCCACCTACCTTTTTGCCTCCCTCTGCTACGCTTTCCTTCCACTGGAATCCACTGTGTCATACTTGGGGATCGTCGGTTATCTTGCCTTCGCATTACACGATCTGCCCACGCCCCGTTTCTTCTTGATTTCTTCTGAAGAGCCTACATTGGTGGGCACTCCAGTGCGTTAAATATGTGAGACAGTTAAGACCTGACCACCGAAGGAATGACAATAATTAAGAAAATTATAACCGAGGGTTTAAAGAGCGCTTTTGTACCAGGTCAGCGTATTTTGGGAAGAAAGTTGAGAAAAATAAGCCGTGAGCAAGGAACGAATGCGGCGATATTTAAACTGTCTCAGAATTTGGGCCAAAAATAAAGAAATCGATTAAACGCGTGAACCACACGGGGGGAGAGGAGGTGGAAAACTCTGGGAAGATTGAAAGGGGAAGTTGAGGGGATCTCAAGCCGTATTTGTAAGCCGCATTCGTAGACCGTGTATATATCTGTATTGGAAAGCCTGTCGCAAACCGTATTCGTGAGCCGCATCGGTAAGAGAGTCCAACGCCCTGTCCGGTCATCGCTCTCATTGTAGGTATAAGAGTTCGACGAACCACGCTTCAGCCTGTTTTCTTGTTTTTGATGCCCGATCCTCGTCATCCTTGGGCTTCAGGTGCTATGCTCCCGTGTAGTACACACCGCCTCTCGTATTAGGATTCTCTCCGAGCTTTGTGCACGCGTTTTGTAGTCTGTGACGGCGCTCTAACGAGACCGTATTTAGATAGGTCGCTAGACGCATGTGGAATTAGCCGCGTGTGCGCAATTTATTTCGTCAACTCTCCTTTTATGACGCTGCACAGGCGACCTTGGCCAACGTGGTCGCCGTCGCGAAATCCGCCACAAGTCTTTTGTCGTTCTTCTTTTGCGTTTCTCAGCCACAAAGGGCGCGCAACCCTGCCGTCTCAAGCCTGCCGCTTGCGCGGGTACGCGCCATTTAGCGGGCATCTCATTGTTTTCTTTTCTCAAAACAATGGCTCCACGTCATGTCGCACCTTGAGAGAGCCACCGGCGATTCCTCCCTTTCCCTCTCCTTGCACCGCTTCTCCCACGACAGCTGCCGTCGCGCAGTTTCGCTTCTTGAGCATTCTTTTAAAACGAATACCCTGCCAAGTGTGCGCCCGTAGCGCCAGTGTCTTCTGTCGCTGTGGTGGCGGTCAGCTGACGGATACGGAGGTTTACGCGGAAGCCAGGAGTAATGCGGCCTCTCGAGCTGTAAGTATACGTCGCGGAGAATACGGCCGCAAACGAGGAGTGTGTGTTGCTTATGTGCGCGCTTTTTGTGCGGCGACGGGGGCGGCGCGGTAAGCCTGATCGGTGCTTGTATCCGAAACGGTCGTTTCTCAGCGCAGTATATTGAACGTCTATAATTCGGCGCACTCCTGAGTTTTCTATCGTGAACTGCAATCTTCTTGTTAACCATGCAAATGTCGTATCATGCTTTCCAAGGCAGCCGACGTCGAGGCGAGGGGAAATAGTTTGGTTTGGCTTGTGGGGTTTAACGTCCCAAAGCAACTCAGGCTATGAGAGACGCCGTAGTGGAGGACTCCGGAAATTTCGACCACCTGGGGTTCTTTAACGTGCACTGACATCGCACAGCACACGGGCGCCTTGCTTCTCGCCTCCATCGAAAAGCTGCCATATATTCGTGGTGTCTTCTTAACGCTTAGCGAAGGACGTCGTATATATGGATCCCGCTCGTAGGTTGATACCTGTTGCGCTTCTGCGTTAACTTGGTTGGGGTCGAGGGGGAAGCACGGCGGGAGCGTTGTTTCATACGGGTTCACTGAAACTCGAAGAAGGTATCGGGTAGAACTCTTGAAGGAGCAAATGAACTCTGGGAGGGAAATAACAAAACCGGCATTAGTAATATGGATAAGGCCTACACATTCTTGAGTAGCTTGTAAGCGCAAATAGCCTTAGTTGTCCAAACTACCACACCACCACCCCAAAATGCCACCAAAGCATTATCTTATGAGTATAATACAGAGCACGGTGATCATAGTTTAGAGCAGCCCTTCAGCATGCCCATTAAGAAGTCCTATAAGATCGTCGAACCTCTCACATTGTCGGCGTGATATTCGTAGGCATATTAGTAGGCTGAATTTATAACGCCCTGTTTTGTCAACGCTCTCATTTTATGTACTTTGCTGTTACAAGCTTCACTTCTCGCAATTTCCCCATTGTTTTTAAAGCCTAGTCCTCGTTATCTCTGAGCTTTAGGTCTTGTCCTCCTGAGTCGGGATCGTTGACTCTGGCACTTAAATTATCTCCAGAGTGCGCGCGTTGCGCAGTTCGTGACCTGAATTGAGGCTTGGGAAGAAAAGAAATGAAAGGTTAACCAGAATCGAGGCCTAATTACCGATTCATGTGATATATTCCCGTTTCTTTCCTTCTTGCCCTAAATGCGCTACAACTAGACTCGATATCCATTTACCAATCGTCCATCAAGAGCCACCTCTGCGTATACCAGCGGTTGCCAGAAGGCTGCCTTCAACCAGCGAGTTCTTCGTACGCATAGCTTCACGACGCTGTTGTGAAAGTGGGAACTGCATTGACCGCATTCGTGCGTATGGAGCCGAAGCGAGAAAGTGTTTTTGACGCGTTTTGAGCAATGAGGCTCGCAAAGGCCTTGGCGAAATATCGAAAATTCCGGCTTGTAAATGACTCATTGCCCGCCTCCTTTCAATGCGTAATTACTTGCTGCAAAACGCAGCGCTACATCAAGCTGGCGGTCCATGAAGGACGAGTATATAGTTTCGCGACGTCGGCTTCACTGCCAGGGGGTAGCCGCCGTGGTATCAACGCCTGTCTCCAAGGCATTCTTGCCTGCGAAGAAAGTGAATGGCACGGATGGCCCAGAGATTAAAAGTAATGACAAATAGGAAGAGAGGGTAGTGGGAGAGAGAAAAGACTGGTTGAGAGCGAGGAGGAAGAAGCAGGAGCACGTCTGGGCGAGGCATCATCGCCAGCTGCATGAAATTACAGGCTCCGCCAGTGCAGATCGCGGCGGTGATTAGACTGTGCCTGATAAGGGGATGTAGTGCATACACAGTGTGTATGTTTGCAACGCCAGTGGAAAGCACGGAACGCGCGACCGCGATGCTTGGTCCAAGGACTCGGGTCACTTGGACGGGGTTGCCGATCAAAGAAGGGGGCAGGCATCTCAAGGCTACCCAAACGATAGGATCGCACCGCCTTGCTCCGGTTCGGGTGCCATGACACAAATGGCTCTCTTTCCGATCAGCGAGGAAGAAAGTGGCTCGTACTGTTGAGGCAGCGGTGGCGCCGCTCCTTGCTCGCTTCCGCCCATTCCTACATCGCCACTGTGGTAGAGACCAGGAAAGCTTCGCGCTCTGGCATTTGCGTGCCCCACAGCGTCTGTACGCTGTGCGGCCTCACTGGCTGGTATCTGGTCACTTCGTGCGTGCCGGATCGGTGTCGTTTTCCCAAGCGTGGCGCTCTTTAACTTCGTAACTCAGGGCGTATGTACGTCTGCCTTCCCGTGTACAGAGCGAGGCTGCGGGTGGAACTCGATCCTAGGCCGTCGTTGCCTCACGTAAGTCCTTCGCCGATGTTTTCTTGCTCAGCTGCGTCACCATCCGTGTTGGTCGTAAACATTCAACATATTTTCGTTCGATGCGCTCCCATGCTACGATGTCGAAAGCAACGCCGCTTTCATTGAGAGATGCAGTATACGTACTACAGCTGCGAAGGACACTTCGGCGGGATGCTCTGATTTCGTGCCAGCCGTAAAGGGGGTTCCCCATCATTCCACGAAATACACGGCTGCCACGATTGCCTTAGGCGAGAACGAACAAAAGGTGCATAAAGAGCATAAAGCATGAATGTTCCGTAAATGTCGCCCGAGGAGAGTACAGGTCTTCTGATACTTGGTGTACCAAAACCGAAACGGCGGAGGCCGCCAAACGGCTTTTTGCGTTCTTCCCTGTTAAGTGGGTTTTGCGTAATCGAGACCAGCTGAGCTGAAACAGTGTTACCTGATTCACACTGTGAGCCCGCAGCAGCTTTTACTCAAGGAAGCAAACGGAACAAAACTTATTCTGCAGCTTGTTTACAGCTCTTGATATCTTTTCTTTTTTTAAACCAGCATTTAATTGTGACAATGCTTCACTATGCGTGCGACGTTCAGTACAGTGAACCTACCGCAGTTACCCCACGTTGAATTAGTCCGGTTTGGTTTGTGGGGTTAACGTCCCAAAGCGACTCAGGCTATGAGAGACGCCGTAGTAGAGGACTCCGGTTGAATTAGCCACTGCATGATAAGAAAGCGCTACTGCAGAATAGTGGCTGCCACGTCGGTGACGTGCGATGAAGCTGCCTCTTCTTTCGTTTCCTAGGACATATGCACCTGCTTAAGGAACTACATTTACACCCTCGATCTTCGCTAAGCGGAATGACGCACGCGCTTTTTCCTTGTCACCTCTACGAAGGCTTCCCGTGGGAACATGGCCCCTCGACAGCGCTCAGATCAGGCTCAGACTATACTGGCTTAAGTTAAGTGACGTGGGATGGCCGCGAGATTCTCTTTGTTCTTTGTGTTTTTATCTCTTAGTGTGTATAGAATTATAGCTGGCACTCGCTCCAGTCGAACGATACGGACGGCTGACCTTCGAACTGCGCTTGCCAAGAGCGTTGGGAACTCGGCCTGCCGGGAGCAAAGCGTGCGGTTAGCTGAGCACATTTTGCAACGTTTCTATTTTCCGAGGAAGGCACGTGCGAGAATGAAACTTGCTCCGAAAAGCGCATAGCAACGTGAGTATGAAGTTAAGGGTGAAATAGAGTGAGGTCTGGAGTGCAAGAAATTGCAACTTGTACAGCGTGCAGAATTTCTCCACTGTCAAGTGCATCCGAGCAGTTGCACGCGAAGATACCTCGGCGGAACATGCATGCAATATGTCACGAATCGGCTGTTGTAAGGCAAACAGCATATTATTACCCATGCAGCGTATCATTCGTGTCGAGAATTGAAAAACTAATCAGCTTGCTATTCCGCACAAGAGGAATGAATTGAAAGCATAGTCAGTTTTGCGGCTGTGTATTTTTGCCAAAATGTCTACATAATTTCATCAGTGGCCAACTAGGCACTTGATGGTCAGAGCTGATGTTTATTGCTATAAACAGCGGATTATATATATTGAAGGATTCGTGACAAGTATTTAACCACGTGAGGTAACTAGCTTTGCGCTAATTGCCTTGCTTGCCTCTTTCTCGGTTAGATGTTGTTGGCGTTCTTTGCGCTTACATTCACTCGTTATAGCTTGATGTGTGGCTTCACCGACAATAACATGAATCAATGAGACTTAACAACCGTCATTTAGCGACAGTGAAACTGTAGTGCCATTTTTTTTTTTTGCCGCGCTAGTTAGGGAGCACAGCAAGCGTGATCTGAAGAACGCTTATACATTTTTATTTATTATTTATTTATTTTGATATGCTGTCAACCCCAATGGGGTTTTTACAGAAGTGGACATGAACTGCATGACATGGACATAATTGCTGATGTGGCAGATTCAATATGGAAAACCTTCATAGAATAGCACAAAGAACACCAAAAAATCAATTATACAATAGAAAGCATATATCACCGTAGCTTTGACACAAATTCAGACAGCTTCATGACAACAAAGTAGGCTCGGCAAGCTCTAAGAACTTTTGGACTGTAGGTTGCCTTACAACTGAGGCGTCAAGTGCATTCCAATCGCGCGCTGTTTGCGGAAAAAAAGAAAAGTAAAAAGTGTTGTTGCTACAGAAAAATTCCTCTAGAAAGAGGGGATGTTTATGACGTGTTATTCTGGACTGGCTTTTTTTCACGAAGTCTTCGGGGTTAATCTTGTATGAATTGTGTAGTAGTAGGTATAAGAATTGCAGGCGATGCTGTCTTAACCGGATAGATAAAGGGTGAAGCCCCGCACGATGTAAAAGTTCAGTCGGAGAATCTGTCCGTCTGTAACAGTTATAGATGAATCGCACAGCATTTCGCTGCGCACTTCCGAGTATGTTTATACAGCCTGTTGTGTAGGAAAACCATACGATATTGCCGTATTCTAGCATTGGGCGGAGAAGCGTAGTGTATGCCTGGAGCTTTATTCCGGAAGGCGAATTATTTAAGGCACGTTTAAGGAAAAAGAGCTTGTTCATGTCTTTTTTTTGCTACGTGCTGCACATGCATTGTCCAGTTTAAGTCTGATGTGATAACGATGCCAAGATATCGGTATTCTGTTACAGCTTGTAGTGCAGTGGTGTCGGAGCCATAGCTGAACTTAAGTGGAAATTTTTTGATTGTGACGAACATAGAAACGGTCTTTTCTTTGTTAATTACCATGTTCCAGTCTTCGCACCACTTAAAGACATTGTTTAATGCCAACCATTAAATCCACATTTCACCCTGTTTAGTTTGACCTGGTCCGAAGGGTGTCTAACTTCATGGTAGAGAACGCAGTCGTCTGCAAATAGTCTCATTTTTACATCAGTTTGGTTTGTTATGTCGTTAACGAATAACAAAAATAATAGAGGTGCCAGCGCAGATCCTTGGGGGACTCCCGATACTACTGGAATGATGTCAGAAATGTGTCCGTCGAGATGAACTAATTGGTAACGGTCCGTTAAATAATTGCTAATTCATTTGGTCATATGACCATCACCAATTAAATGCTCTAGTTTATAGATCAGTTTCCTGTGTGATACCCGGTCGAACGCTTTAGAAAAGTCAAGGAAAATTATATCATATTGAGACTGATTATTTATACCCTGTGCAAGCTCGTGTATGAATTCAACAAGTTGTGTAATAGTCGATAGCCCGCTCCTGAATCCATGCTGGCGAGGGTGGATAAGTTGATTAGCCTCTGCGTATTGGGTTAGAAATTTCAGAACTATGTGCTCAAGAATTTTCCCGCATGTACATGTGGAGAAATAGGTCGATAATTATTCGACAAATGTTTGTCACCTGATTTATGCACCGGTATTACTTTGGCGATTTTCCACTCACAGGGAATTCGACAGTCGCGGATTGACTTCTGGAACAAGGGACAAAGATATTTACTACAGGGTTCAGCGTAACGCTTCAGAAAACTATTGGGTATATTATCCGGTCCGTTACTTTTCCTTTCGTCCAGGTTTAGGAGCAACGATAGCACGCCTGCCTCAGAAATTTCAGGAGTGCCAACAAGTTTGCCATGGTGATATTGTTGTGGCACAGTCTGGATAGCATCGTCATTATCAACGTCGAACACTGACTGTGAAAATATTTATTGAACGTGTCGGCTTTAAGTTTCCCGTCTAGTGATGACATCGGAATACTTGGCTGTTGCTTTGTGCTCAAGTATCGCCAAAATTTGCTCGGAGAAGTTGTAATAAAGTTGCTTAATGTAGTATTACAGTAATGTTCTTTTGCACTTCGCGTTGAATTTCGCGTTGAAGTTCACTATTAAGTTAGGCGAGAGCAGTAGTCGGGGATAGTACAAACTTTACTGCGCTGTCTGAGCCTTTTAATCTTCCGCTATGAATTATTATACCAAATGGTGTGACACGTAGGGATACTCGTAGCCTCCTTTCTCAGGAGTCAGTTATGCTCTGCGTGACTTTACTCTCGTTTGTCGACGGTTGCCTTTTATTTTATGTAGCGCGCGTCGAAATATTCTTGAGGACCTTTGATTTCAAAATGACTGTTCCGAACGCTTCCGAACCAGTTACATTCACTGGAAAACATTAAGAAACCAAACAAGAACAAAAGCATCAGCGGCCGCTATTTGTACTTGCTTACAGATAAATTGAGCTATTTTGGTTCATTTTTTTTTTTTCAGAGTATAACCGAATGGTTTCGTGGGCTAAAACATGCTTCAGCAGCTGATCAGGGTCGCAGGACACTAAATGAACCGCAACTGTTTGCATAAAAAATAGTGTCATGCAATTTTGTTCTGTCCTTTAGTTGAAACAGAAAGCATATAAAAGCTCTCGCGCCTGCGGTTCCTCTTCACAGATGATCCCCTGCGGCAACGTGGTCGCCCATTGAGGACATGGCCGTCGCGTCGGCACGCCGAGCCTAAACCGGATTCTTCATTCGAGAGCGCGACTGTGAATTTTTTCGTTTGTTTTGTTTTGCACCGGTGTTTTTCCGTGCCGCGGTGGCCCAGTTCAATTCCTGCCGTAGGAGACGGCACCGCTCCTGAAGTCACGTCCGAACTTTCGAATACATTCGCAAGGCGCCCGCTCACTTGAGAACGCTCGCGCCGCGGACAATGCAGTGAGCGCGCCGCGTTTCACTTTCTATACGATTCCCAAGTCGCTCACCCACGGAGGAGGGGCTGGATGTTTTGCTGCAGATGTCGCCATTCTTTTGTTCCGTCCGCGTTCCACACCATTCTTTCCTGCTACGCAGCTTTTTATTCCGCGAATTAATTTCCTCGCTGTCGCGACGTTTCCTCTTGGATGGACACACGCCACGCTGTCCGTCCTGGCGATCACGTATTCTTGGCGGGTGGAGGCGATGCTACCGAGTGCGATAGGCTTCTCTTGCCCTGCGAAGCAAGCCGCCGACAGTTGCTTCGGGCATTGCATGTATGTACAATGTCAGCACGATTGATATTTGAATATGCGGCCATTAACACCTGCACAAAACTGCCTGGTTCTTGTGAATTACGGGTATTTGTTACGATGCTTCGCTTGCAGAGATTATTTGTTGGAGCGTCTGTGGGTAATTTGTGCTTCAGATTATTTGACTGCGCCAAAATGCGACTTTTCGGCGTTGGTGATGTTATTGTTGGTCTGAATGTGATTTTGCTGAACTTGATTATTTTTATTTTGAGTATCTGTGACTGCTACGCAAGGATAATATTGATTGAAGCGAATTGGAGTCTCTAGCTGCGCCGCGGTGGTCCAGTGGTGAAGGCACTTAACAGCTGAACCCAAGGATTTTGGTTGCTTGGGAATGTAAAACCCTAGAGAACAAATCAGTTGCTTCTTGAATGCCCCAGACCAAGGCAAACGACTAAATATCAAACTAAAGCCGACTTTAGTAATTTACTGCCAACGCTGTTTCCTGTTGCCCATCGCTATAGCCGAGGGGGGCACATTTTGTTGGCGATTCATTGTCCTAAAGAACGGACGGAAGCGAGTACCTGCGGTTATGGCAAATGCAGCGTTCATTTATTCGGGGTAAATCTCCAACACTAACCGCCCGTCAAACTAGCCCTCGCACAGTTAAGCTGCTGAAGCTGCGACCCTGGGCTTAGGACATACATCAGCAATGCACAGAATATCCGCGATCTCTTAACGCCATGTTAAGCCACGTGGTTGTGGCTGTGTTCATTCGCGCTTGAGAAATCATTCACGCCTGCAGTGCAGCTGCCTGATTTCAGCGGCTTCTCGCATAGTGATTGATGAGGGGAGTGGCGTTACCTTATTATTAGTAGCACAGCAGCCGTACAGCTGCGTGAAACTCGCGGTATATAACAGCAGGCTTTGCTAAGTTATAGCGCGACAGACCAGGTTTGACTCGGCTTCTCATCACGACGTTGTCTTCTCTTCACCGCAGAATGAACGTGAAGGACTCGTACAGCTGGTTCCTGCCTGACCGGGATCCACGGGTCGAAGGATGGGTGCTCATTGGAAGTCCCGTGGCAGTGACCACCATTCTCGCGTGTTACGCCTATTTCGTGAAGATATGGGGACCGCGCATGATGAAGAACGCCAAGCCGTTCGAGTTGCGCAAGACCATTTTGTGCTACAACGCCGCTATGGTTCTGGCCAACCTTGCGATAGCCACACGCGTCGGCTACTACGCCTTTGTCACGGGCCACTACGACCTCTTCCTGCAGGGGCCCGACCTGTCCACTAGGCCAACCACCATGATTTTGCTTCAGGTGAGGCTGGAAACTTTGACTTTTCCACATCTTTATGCATTAGGCACAATACAAGTAATGTATAAGGTCAGTATCTGGTCTTGATGTTGACCTGGACATGGGTTAGTGCGCAAACCTGCTGAATCGGACCAGACAATCAAGTTTTAACCAGTGAAGTACGACAAATTACTTTTTCGGAAATAAAAAAAAAAAGTTGGAAAAAAATTATTTCACGGGCAGGCACATTTTTAAGGCTGTACTTAAATAAGAAAACCTTATCAAATGTCGATCATAGCACTGTGCCAACTTCTAAGTGCCTCAGCAGTCAGCGGTGTTTCTCATTACCGATAAAGTAAAACGTCAGACTTAACTGCACCCGTCGATTGTCGCTCGTATGTGTGTTATGCCATTCAACGCAGCAGAGACGTCAATCCTAACCGCCATGTTCCACCCGTCTTACTGGCGCAGGTTTCTTGGTGGTACCTGGTGCTGCGGCTGTCCGAGTGCATCGAGACCGTGTTCTTCGTACTGCGCAAGAAGTTCAACCAAGTCAGCGGTCTCCACGTCTTTCATCACGTTTCTGTCTCGTTCTGCACTTACTTCTACATCACATACGGTGGCTTTTCGATCGCCTGCTTCGAGACCGTGTTCAACTCGAGTGTGCACGTGGTCATGTACGCCTATTACTTCCTGGCCGCTCTGGGGCCGCAAGTCCAGAAGCACCTCTGGTGGAAGCGCTACCTGACTCGTTTCCAGCTTGTCCAGTTCATCTTCATGATTGTGCGCAATATCTGCCTCGTCTTCACTTTGGGAGTGCCTTACTTTTCGCTACCGCTGTTCATGCTCTCGCAGTGCCTCATATTCTTCATCCAGTTCCTCAGCTTCTACATTCGGTCGTACAAGTCCAATGTTGTTCGGCTGGTGAAGTGTGACGGGTCTTCTCCTGACGAGCAATGGAAGGCTGAGCGAGTAAAGGCCCAGTAAACAACTCCAGTTCGACTGCTGGTCCAAAATTCTGGGTCAGTGTGCCCTAGTTAACGGGGCTTCACAGCCGGAAGGCCCGCCATGGGGCGATGCATAGTCAAAGGTGAACGGCTCGAGTGGAAATCTTGTGCTGTGCGTTAACCTTCACTCTGGGATGCACTTCATGAATCTTCCGACTCCCACCAGTTCGCCCAAGCTTTCTGAGGCCGACGTTTTCCTGTGGTGAATGTTGTGAAAGTACGTCACATGGTGACCTGTTTCAGCGTGGCGGTCTTGAAAGAGGGTGAATGTGTGAGTGACAGCACCAGCGAGGCATCGTACTGCGACGCATGGCCAAGGACGATACTAGTTGACTGCCAGCGCCAATGCGTTACGAGCAGATAAAACGCAGTGCCGCAGCTTCTTTCTGTCTGTGTTTGTGTGAACGAGCATGAAAACGCCGTTGTGTGTCTTCCTAGTAACTGTGGTAGCAGCCTAAGGACAATGACTGCTGTGTGGTCTCAAGGCATAGGTATCACAAGCCCAATGTATTTATATTTGTGAGTGCGTTTTTTTTTAAATCTATACACACACATTTAACAAATTCAGCGTGGCCTTAAGCACTTCTTCGACCGTGTTCTGCAAAGAACATGACTCGAAGGTCTCGACGTACACGACGGATCCACATCTAGTGATGACTTGTGTACATAGTTCGGAATAAACAATGCAATACGCCACTTTTAATCTGGTGCACTCTCTCATTTTGTTTTGGTACACCCTTTGTCAAAAGTTTAGAGCCCAGGGGGTCTACTTCTGGACCATACTATGTAGCTCGTAATGCATTTTCAGCTTTCCAAACTTCTACAAGAGAAGAATATGTTTCGTACTACCCTCTCCAATGGCTAGGACTTCCACGATTGTTACAGAAGTCATAATGTATGGCCTAAAAGCAAATCCTCTGGGTTCTAAACTTTTGACAAAGGCTGTACATATCATCCAAGGGCTGAGGTTGGGGTCGAGGTTGTCAGCTGTATACGGCTGTGACGCTCATAAGGCAGCAGTTCAAGATTGCGCACTTTTTCTTATAGTAGTGTCAAGGATTGAGATCTCTGGCTATCGGACCGAAGATGCTGAGCTGATGAAGAGCCAACAGATATCGTAGCGGCGACAAAGATATGTTGGAAGATTCCTATCGACAGACTCTTCGGATAAGTTGTAGTGTTTACCCATGGGCGACTGGGACAATTTCTCTTCGTTGTATGGACGTTGTGCGAGCGTGTACCAACCCTGAAACCGGAAAAACGAAAGCTACAATGAGTGCGAGATATTAGCGTTCATTAGCAAAGATATCTACTCCCCTGTACATTGTAAATGTCAAAAGCAGGCAGGCCAAGTGGCATCGCGAGATTTTGTACCTTCTTGCCGACTAGTGTTTCGCAATGCCGGAGGTCTTTTTTGGCAGTTCGTCAAACCTCTAATCAAATGCCAGTAGAACAGATCTAAGAAGTGCAGTTCCGATGCCAACATGACCAGAAGCTTTGCAGACGTTACCTGAATGCTAGTTAAGAAAACCGGATCAGAGCAACTATAGCATGCAGTTCCGCATTGGCTCAAATATAGGTGAGGCAGTGAGTACACGGGTCCTGCGTTTATTTTTTGTTCGGGAAATGAAGCGCCTCTACATCGTATCTCACATTTATTGGCCATTGTATGGTTATAAGTACGGCGCTTCTGTATCATGAACTCAGGAATGAAATGACTTACAGGGGATCAGTTGTAATGCCTCAAGTAGTGCTGCAGGAAAAATATAAATGAAGTGCAAGAGCAATCACCTTTTCCTAGCTGCCTTAATATCAATGGTGACTGAATTAAACACACCTGACAACTTAATTTCGCACTATAAATTGCACTAGTATTGCTAATGGTTACCCACTTAATGATTTTGTGATTTGACATTTTCATAACTAATCACGTTTATTAGTATTTTTTGTCATTAATTGTTTTTGTCACCAATTCGTTTATTAGTGACCGGGGAACAATTTCACTTTTATTATTCACTCTACCCCATCTCTTATTTTGGGCGGTAACCTTCGTCGCTGAGATCGAACTATCCGCTAACGGCCTAGCAGCATCCTCCAAGACGCTGCTATCATCAGTGGGCTAGTCGCGCCTTGCTTTTGCTATGCTGACTCTACCGCCGGCATAGCGTTTACACCCGCCTCATTAGTTTTCTGCACGGTCGTCTCACCTCCTATAGTCCTTGAACTTTCTCCCAGGATCGCTTTCTAAGAACTCCCGTCCAGTCGTGCAAGCCGCGACTCTGGTCCGCGGAGAAGACGAAGGGTATAGTGGCAAGCACATGCATCGTAATGACTTCAAACGATATCAGTTTTCGCCATCATAAGCCTCCAAATGCTTTCGAATTGAAAAAAAAAAAAATCGCACAATACATGTGTCTAGGCAGGTGATTGTATAGCTTGGGATTCTGGTACAAATATTTGTTGGGTTCTCTGCGTTACCTAGCACTGCGTTAAAACGACACGATTATAAGGACCTCATTCTGCATAAAATACGGCATTGACATTGTCGTTGTTGTCGGCGCTGTGAGCGAAAAATCACGAGCATGACTCTTGCAAGCTGTGTAGTTTTCATATGTCATGGCATGACACTGATTGGTTCGCGAATTGTGTGATGTCACGAGAAAGAAGGACGTCGAGCTGACACAAACTGACTCCTCTGCCAATCCCACGAGATGGAAGTTGAACTCTTGGATCCCGAGTCCGACGCTATACCGAGTCCATGCAGGTATGCTAGTCATCATCATCATCAGCCTGACTATGCCCACTGCAGGGCGAAGGCCTCTCCCATATTTCTCTACTTAACCCGGTTCTGTGCTAGCTGCATCCACTTGGCCCCTGCGAACTTCTTAACCTCATCCGCCCACCTAACGTTCTGCCGCCCCCTGATACGCTTTCCTTCCCTTGGAATCCAGTTTGTTACCCTAAGCGACCATCGGTTATCCTCTCTTCGCACTACATTTCCTGTCCATGCCCATTTCTTCTTAATCTCAACTAGAATGTCGGTAATCTGAGTTATTTCTCTGACCCACTCTGCACGCTTCCTATCTCTTAATGTTACCCCTACCATTTTTCGTTCCATAGCCCTCTGAGCTGTCCTCAACTTAAGTGGAACTCCCTTGGTTAGCCTCCACGTTTCAGCCCCATAGGTGAGTACAGGTAAGATGCAACTATTATATACTTTCCTCTTTAGCGATACCGGTAAGCTGCTAGTCATAATCTGTGAGTGCTTTCCAAATGCGCTCCATCCCAATCTTATTCTTCTTGTTATTTCCTTTTCATGGTCCGAATCTGCGGTTACTACCTGTCCTAAGTAGACATATTCGCCTACTACTTCCAGTATTTCGCTACCTAATGTAAACTGCTGTTCCTTCTCGAGGCTGTTGAACATTACCTTATGCTAGTAAAATGTGGCTAATGTGAAGCTTTATATACATGTCGGATGGTCTTGCACGTAATGTGGTAGCCGCCCATTTTACGCTCCATACGCGTAAAAAAAGTTTCTCAAACTAAGAAACTAGGCATTAAGTGAGTAGCAAACTACGGGAACGAGATAGATGAATTTATTGCAAGGAAAGGCAGAGAGGTCGGCCGGAATGATTAAAATCTTGCCTGCTACTCTGCACTGGGTAGGAGGAGAATTCAACAGGATAGTTAAGCGGGCGAGTTGGTGATACATCATCCAAAAAACGGCGCGAACAAACGGGGACGAAAGGAAGAAACCACAGGAACAAGCGCTGTTCCTCAGGAACAAGCGCTGCGCTTCCTGTGGTTTCTTCCTTTCGTCCCCGTTTGTTAGCGCTGCTTTTTGGATAGGAGGAGAAAAAAGAGGACCATGATGGGTGACGATGTGGCAGAAGGCATATGAAAATATATACAGACACGGCAACTTACTTTACAAGCGGAAATCAAGTCCGGTGGCGCACAAAAAACGGCAAAGAGACCGCACTGCCTGGACACCCTTCCCCTTGTACTGCCAAGCGCCCTGCAGTGGTTCCTCCGACAAAGGCCTCTTGTCCAAACGCTTCAAGGAAACGGCTAGCAGATTTCATTCACCCGCATACACTGGGCACACCAATAATATATGGCCCACAGTCTCGGAGATGCCACAAGCTGAACGAAAACCATGAGTAGAACTCCAGATGGCAGCCATTAGCGCTGTCGTGTTGTACATACCCTTAAAGGCAGATATCAATTGTCACCCAATTTTTTTAAGAGTTTTACGCGTAAAAAAGAAGGAATTTCATCATTTCTCTGCACGTCTTCTTTACACAAACTAAAGAGCACTGGACAAAGGTTGAGCAGTATAGCGTCAGTTCGCAAGCCGAGCCAATATTTAGACAGGGGACTTGACTTCGTCGAAACGTTTGCTCGGCGTGCGAACTGAGAGTCCCCCTCAACCCTTGTTCAGTGCTCTTTCGTACTATGTAGTCATCTTCTTTCTTTCCTTCTAACCTGAATTCTGTACACTAAGGAACATGTTTTTTTTTTTTTTTTTTTTTTTTTTTTTTGTACCAGACGTTTGTGTGCAGCACGCGATTTATTCTGCCCTGAGAAGCTAAAATTGTTTGGCAGCGTGCTCTAGAAACAGAGGCACCAATAAGAGAACCTTTTTTTTCTCCGGAGAAAGAAATGAGCACTGCCATGGCGCTCAGGTTAGCTTGAACACCCGGGTTCCGTTTGGTAGTGTGGTGAGTCTTGAGGTTTGAGGAAGCCTGAAACTTTGGGAATTACGAAAATGAAAACAAGCAGATATAATGGCACTTTTGGAAACATTTCCCAGAAATGTGGTGCAATAAACACAAACACGTGCGAAGAGACACAACACACGCGCCCATTCTAGAATAGAGATATCCCCCAATACAACCAGCTGTCTAGGCTTTGCATTATGCTTTTCCATTTTTCTTGGCAACAAAGCCACATAACGTAGACATAACAACTCTGTTGTCTGGGTCCCTAGACCCCGTGTCTCCTTCAATTTTCTTTCCGCAATCCACGCAGGGTGTAATGCGTAACATATAATACGAATCCAGTCTTTCAAAATCCGAATTTACCTCCATAACTCTGATTTCAAAATTCGGCAAATTCTCCTAACGTGACCAACAGACGGCTGAATAACACCTAAAAAACCACTCACTTCTGCGTGTGTTGTGTCTCTTCGCGTGTGTTTGTGTTTGCTGCGCCACATTTCTGGGTATTATGCAGCACCAACTAGCCCCTCAAGCTGTTATTTTGGAAACATTTATATGCTGGACGAAAATGTTTGAAAAGCAGAACGCTAAGGGCTAATAATTCCTTGTGTTGAGCTTCTTGATGATCCATACTCCTAAGGCTCAAAGTGCCCTTGCTCATTGAATATCGCCTTTAAAATCCCTCATGTCTAGTTCCTCTCTGACGAAATTATCCAGTCAAACACAGGGGACATCCCTCCAACTCGGCAACCAATCAAACACATCTCTGCACAGAAAGCATGAAGGCTGGCACAGTAACGTTCTAGTATAGGCGGGGTCACTCGTTACCTTTAGTCAGATCGTGGTAACGGGGAGGAAGCAAGCAACTCTGCTTCTTCTGTATAGAGAAGCCAGGTTAGTACAGGCGGATTTGTTGCCTCAAAAGCAAATGGGACAAGTGCGGTCTCCTACTTAGAAATAACGATAGGCTGCCCACTGTTTGACAGGGCAGCTAACAGATGCGGGTAATTATTTTATCGCCCAGTACCTTTCTGCACCGAAACAACTGTCCCCTGGTAATTCAGACAGTTCATAGGTGCCACAAGACCGGAGGGATGCCGTCATCGTGCGAAGCATAGGAAGACGCCACTGGCGCCTTTCTCTGTGCGGGACCGAACTTTCGTCCAGATCGGCTTGTCAGGCGGCGTGCCGTACTCCGCCAGCTGTGCGGTTGCAACAACACTTCGACCACATAATTAGCAAATGTGTTTTTTTTTTTACAAAAATATATTCCCTTCAGAAAATGTACCAACCATGTATGATCGTCCGCTTTGGAAAACATGACAAGTATATATGATGACATATGGCAATAATGCACTCTCTGAAACTACTCTAAATTGGGTGGCCTGGCAATTTTCAGTATGCGCAGACATCGTACGTGCAAGGACGTTTTTGTCCTACGCCTACTTTGAACCAAGTTGCCCAGGTCTCTAAGTATGAAATATTGTAGGCAGCCTAGCTGCAAAAAAAAAAAAAAAAAAAGGAAAGAAAAGAAAAGAAAAGAAAACCGCCTCACAGCAGTGAAGACTGGTTCCGCATGACTGCGCGTATTTGAACTCTTATGAGCAGGTTCCTGCTAGCAGCACATTTCTAAATACCATAATGCAAACCAAGCAAAGATGCTTAAACTTAGCTATCGTAAAAAGAGCGGTCATTGAGCTCACTATGCTAATAAAATTTTGCAATTGCCTCGCATGTGGAATCTACTTCCATTCCATCAGTTCAGTTCAGGCGTTCAGTCGTGTCCGACTCTTCGTGACCCTATGGACCATGTCACGCCACGCTTTCCGGTCTCTCACTATCTTCTTAACATCACATAGCTTCATCTGCAATGCCTCGAGAATGCCATCTAACCATCGCGTTCGCTGCCTACCCCTTCTCCGGCGACCCTCAACCTTTCCCAACATCAAATCTTTCTCCAGCGACTCCTCTCTTCTCATCAGATGACCAAAGTAGCTGAGCTTTAACTTTAGAATTTGACCCTCCAATGAGCAGTCAGGGTTTATGGTCGACAATATCGACTGATTTGATCTTCTGGCAGTCCAAGGAACTCTTAAGAGTCTTCGCCAGCATCACAATTCAAACGCTTCAATTCTTCGGCGGTCAGCCTTTTTCACAGTCCAACTCTCGCATCCATACATCACAACTGGAAAGACCATAGCACGGGTGATACGGATCTTGGTTGACAGACTAATGTCTCTGCTCTTTACTAGGCGGTCAAGGCTAACCATTGCTCTCTTTCCCAGAAGCAGGCGTCTCCTAATTTCATGGCTGCAGTCTCCTTCCGAGGTAATCTTGGCGCCCAAGAACAGAAAATCTGTCACAGCTTCCACTTCTTGTCCATTGATGCTCCAGGACTTGATAGGGCAAGACGCCATGATCTTCGTCTTTTTAATGTTCAGTTTAAGCCCAAACTTCTCACTCTCTTCTTGTGGGAGGTGGTTAGTTCGAAACCCACCGCCGGACACCCACCGGTAAAAATGGGTACAAGCGTCCCCCGGCCTGGCGCTCGGCTTTTCCAGGGGTGTGCGTTTGGGAGAAGCTCCGTAAACCCCGCTGCGCGCCCCTCCTCCGCAGTGGGCCCAAACCCAGTTTCGAACCTCGCAGCCTGCAAAGGTGGTTCTGTTTGTCTTTCAAAGGTACTTCCTTTGACCCCTCACCTGAAGTGCTCCCTTAGAGCCTCAGCTGCAGCAGTCCTATTCCATGCATAATTACAAATACAGATGAAGGTCAATCTCGTTTGCTCGGCTTGCATGGTGTTCTCTTAAACATCCTCTGTACTTTCTTTCTTCCATTTTTTCTTTCTTTTTTTTTATTTTTCCCTTGTGCACTGTGGACGGCAACAAACCAGATTCCTAAATTACTGTTTATATCTCACTCTTTAACTGGGTTAGGTAGCAGCTACGATTCAAGATGGCGCCCCCTTCACTGTGCACGTTTCAACCGTGCAGCCCTGTATGGAAGCGAAAAGCTTTTTCTTTTGGAGATTGAGCCAAATCCATCTGGACAGGAACTGAGGACAGTACACAATTTGTTTAGTGCATAAACTATATTGTTATCAAAGCTGTTGATGTATGGTATTATTCATGTGAGTAAACGTAGGGAACTGAGGGACCGCTATGATAATACATCCCCAGTGAAAACAACCGTATGAGTCACAATAACCTCATACAGATTTCTCATACTAACCTCATACAAATCTGATAACTCTCATTAATTTCTCATATGATATATGAGTTTAGTATGAGATTATACGAGATTTGTATGGGTTTAGTACGAGTTTAGTATGAGAATTTGTATGAGGTTATTGTGACTCATAGGGTTTTTTCACTAGGGATATAAGGGATTATGTACTGTAATGAAATAAAAATGGTGCAAACTTTGGTGAATACAGCGCATCAATGTTGACATTGGGTCCATTCGCTTCGAAACTGCAGACATGACCCGCTTTCTTCGTGAAATTTTATTCATGACAAATTTTATGACCGCTTTTAAAAATATGGCTTAAAATGACTATACTGCGAACAAGCAGGAAAACAGGGCATTGATTGTGTGCCAAAGGGGCGCTGCAGTGTTTCACCAACACAAACAAGTCATTGCGATTAGTAAGATTTGGTCACAAGCGCTACATTATTCTAGAAGACTTCTAGAGCACCTTCTAGGACCACGTAATTAAAAGCGCTGACGTGCCAGCTTTCTTTATCATCTCTTTCCATCCCGATATATCGTAACACACTGTTAGACTCTGAGAACACAAAAAACGATCGGGCAACCGTTATTCCTGTCGGTTCCTCCCTGTGTCTGCCTTTCGCCCACAATAATGATTGTATGAATCCGCTACAGATTAGCACAGTTAAACAAACTGAAGACTTTAAAACGGAGTGGAACACAAATGCTGCTCCGATTTCTTCTGGACTGATCCCTTCGTTATCGTAGTCTTCTGGTTTCGGATCTTCCCCCGATTTATCCATATATTACGTAGTCGATTGTAAAGCAGTGCCAGGGAAGGAATAAATGTAGCCATACTGAAAGCAGCGTAAGCTATGAACTCATGTTGACAAAGAAAGCTCTAACGAGGGAATCGGCTCGGTTTTATCTGAACAGCAACGGAACCGGGCTCATCTTTGATTTAAAATCAGATTTGCGCGCAGGTTTTTGGGTGTTACAGGTGATTTTGTGCTACCACTGTAATTTAAGAAATGTACTGCTCTACCTGCCGCTGCAGTATGATTTGACTTAGTTATTAAAAAAGATTTATAGACCTACTTTCCACTGCAGTATGTGACTTAGATTTGGTGTCTCCAAAAATAATAATAATAAAAAAGAACCCAAGTACACGACTCTGTTCCGAACGGCATGAATATGGTTCTCTATAAATCGTGATGGAAAAGTATATATAAAAAATTGTTTCCAGGTGGGGAATGACGCGAATGACGCCTATAGCCACAGATGTTTCGTCTCACAATAAGGCCACATCGACAGAGCTGTAAAAATAGATGGTTTGTGTAGTATAACACATTTCAAATAGACAAAAAAAAAAAAAAAGCTCGAATATGCTGTCACCAGGAGGAACTTTATTTACGTGGCTGGTTTTTATTTAGCCATCTTTTTGTCTTGTGTAAATAAATGTCCCTTCGGATTCTGGGAAATATTCGATACAGCTGTCCGCTGATACCATGTTTTTGCCTGCACCATAACACCGTTTCTTAGAAGTTAAAAGCTGTCGTGCTCATTTCTTCACAATATACAAGGGCGTATCTGAATCAAACAAGTGGATTTATATTGGCATTGGCGTTAGGAAGAATAGCCACTGACATCGAGGAAACAGTACAATCTATTTGTGTACTGTGGTGCTCAATTGAGTGCGCCAGTGCAGTGATTTTGAAGCTAAGGATCTATCCGTTCAAGCGTAATAGGAAGCAATAAGCCCGCTGAAAATGGCAGAGACTTGGAAGATGCTGGATAGTGACTGCAGTCCTCGAAAACGACGTAATATTTCGCATACGCTCGAAAATGACTCTAAAAAATTCCTGCCATAAGTTCAAGCCTGCTAAGCATGCACGCAGAAAACGGCGTAAAAAGGGCTGCGTGTTTTTCATCAGTGCTTCACAGAAAGTTCTGCTAGTCCCTTGTTTGATTGTGTGCTTAGAGTGGTATTCAGCAGCCCACGCAGAATGAATTCTTTTGTGGCATATTATCTCGATTTTGTTCCTATGATTACACAATGTCTCTGGAACAGCACTTTCCGTTTGCAAGTGATACAAACTATGCACAGCATTCGTCTCAAAATAGTGCACCGCTGAATTTTTAACTGAACGCTATAAATCCACCACTGCTTACGCAGTTTAAAGCTTACAGATAACTCGACACGGGAGTGTGTACACAGAGCGGCAGCATTGCGGTCCCTCAAGAAATGCAAGAGGACTGCTGCAATATCACCTTGCTGAAAATTCGCACAAGTTTGCGCATTATTTGGTATTAACCATTGTGAAAGAATAGTTATTGCTTGAAATTCGACAACGAAGAATACATGCCCAGGAGCATGGTTTTGTTTTCTACTTTTTTTTTTATCGTAGAGAATATTAGGCGTATAAACATATTGGGCAGGCGACTTTTGCAACTGGAGCGATCAAAGAGCTGCCTGCACCATTAAACACTGCTGGCGGGATTACCGAAGCTTTATCGAAAACTCGCCGCCTTCGTCGCTTTCATGCCATAGGTTTTAGTCGATGCTGGTCAGCTCTAATAATGCATAAATATCAAGAGGCGAAAAAATGTGAACTGACAAAAGTACCAAAAACAGTTTTTTTTTTTTGGACTACCGCCTTTGTAAGACATGTACGCTTTCTTACAAATGTCTTTAAGTAATATCGTATTGCCAAAGTTAGCATGCTTGCAGGACGGGTAAACGTACTTTACATAACAGCGCGCTTGTCATTCACCCTGCAGTCAAGCATCATATAGTGATGTGCTTAAAGACCAATTCATGAGAAAACTTTGTAGACCTTGACGCACAATGAAAAACACATTTTAATTTTTCGAATATGCGCTTTTAATCACTTAAGACCGCGCACACAAAAACAATCGCATGATAAATCCTTACGGTTTAAGGTGTACCAGCGCTTGCTTCTTTGGAGCTGCTGCTACCTGAACGGATTCAGTAGTTAGCACTATCCAGAGGAAAGCAACTAGAAATGCTCTAAATAATGTTGCAGCTTAAAACAAGTGTTTCAAAGAATGGTAGAGAGAGTGAAAATGCGAAAACAAAACTCCCTGTGCGCTTAAAAAGAACAGTCACTGAAATGAGCACACAGGAACAAGCGCGCGATAGAGCCTTGCGACTGAACGCATGGGAGCGGTGGTTTGATTGGAGCTTCTGTTACCTCAATGGTTTAAATTGTTAGCACTGATAAAAGCAATTGTAAACGGGCTAGTATAATATTGTAGCCTTAAACAAGTGTCTGAAAGAACAAAAAATAAAAAAAAAAGAGAGTAGAAATGAGAAAACAAAACTCCCTTTGCGCTTTTTGAAAAAACAGTCAATGCAATTATGGTTTCTTTTTCGTGTAAGCGTGCACGTAAAAGGCAACAAACCACACAAAGAAGAGAACAGCCTGGGCCACCTCTAACCAGACGAAGAGACGCACGTAGTTTCCCCTGGCGACCGCCATGCCGGCGGAGTGAACGAAGACTAGGACAAACTGCACGATCTGCATCATTGTCAGATACTTCTTCCACCACAGCAGGCGCTTGTAGGAAGGCCCCAGCGCCGCCAAGAAATAGTACGTATACATAAACACGTGCACGAAGGTGTTCACGCAGGTGACGAACATACCGTGCGACAATCCACCATAGCTCACGCCCAACCACATATTCCAGGTGACGATGACATGGTGCACGACGTGCAGCGCACTGACCTGGTGGTTGTTCTTACGCAGCACGAAGAACACGGTGTCAGCCAGCTCGGAAATTTTGAACAGGTAGAACCACCACGACAGATTCACGATAGCAAGGTGAGTCGTGGAGACGTTCATGTCGAGGTCCTGGAGAAAAGCGTATCCGAGATCCCAGTAGGCAAGTTTAACGAAGCGACAGACGAAGAAGGCGCTCAGGAGAGTGGCCGAAAGGTTGTAAGCCAGAATGCAGGTTTTTAGATTGAAGGGCTTGCGGTGGGACATCCAGCGGGGACCGGCAACCTTCACGAAGTAGACGTAAACGGCCGTAATAAAGGCCACGGGTAGAGGGCTGCCGGTCAGTGCCCATCCCTCGGTCCTGGGGTCTCTTTTCGGCAGCCACAGGTTTCCGTCGTTGCCAGAGGAGGCTATCGAGGCTACCGCGCCTAGTGTCATGATGGGCACTAAGATGCAACAGACTCCTTCGCAAGAAGGAACCGGCTTCCGGTTGAGGATGTATTCACTGCACGCCCAAGCACCTTACGAAATATGGCTATGCACGGGGCTCCTCCTGTTCAGTTATACGATGCACGACCGAAGCGACGCCACCGGTTGCCCGATGATGAAAACGTGCGCATTTAAGTATATGGGCCAAATTGCAAAGGCAAAAGGTGATGTAAATAAAGTTTTCGGATGTATGTCAGTGTTAGAGCTGGAGATAGAAAAAACGACGTGTGTCAGGACGGAAATAGAACATTGCAGCTCCACTTTCTCGCTGTCTGTCCCTCCATTATTGGAGGCTTGATCCGCGAGGAAAGGAATATGCAATGTTCTATTTCTGTTATGAAACGTGTTTTTTTTTTCTGTGCCCAGCTGTAACACTGGCATATATCCCACGGTTTCATGCACGTCTTCTTTTGCGATTCCTGTTTTTCTTGGTTTAATAAAGCTTCCTTTCTATCCATTACTCCAGACAAGAATGAAAAATGTAAAAGTGCGAGATGCTGAATCTGAAAACAGCGTCTGAAAACAGCGTCGGATGAGCTCCACTCTTTCAGACTTGACTGAACGTACCTGGCGGAAGAACGGAACAGCCGTGACACGAGAGGAATTAAAAAGCAGATTACATGCTTGTGTACCCGGAGACAATAAAAAAAAAAAAAAAAAATCAGCCGTCAAGTTTCCTGCTATCTGGTATAGAGAATGCGGATGCCCCTTCCTGACATAGCATAATGACCAATTTGTTGAATTCTTTTCTTTCTGAGCGAGCTTTCTATCCCCGACGTAGTAAAAGCTGCGATATGATGAAGTTTGCTCATGAGGAAACTGCTACCCTTGACAGACAGCGCTTAAGTTTGGCTCAGACCTTAATCACAGCTTGCGCATAGGTTCGTCGAGCGAAAGGCATGAAACGCGCCTTTTAGGAGGGAAAAAAAGAACGTATAGTGCGTACTGAGCTCAACGTAAGTCAAGCGAGATGCCAAAGTTAGAAGTGTGGCCTATTTATGGTACTTGAGACGCGGCCGCATAAGGCGGGGCTTCATTGGAAGACAAGCCTCCTGTGATGTATTTTTTTTTTATTGTGAGCAAAGTATTATGCTAAGACGAATACACTTGTTGTACTTTTTTTTTCCCGTTATGTTCCCGATTTTGTTTCTGGCAGGGGCCCGAGCCCCCTATCGGTCGTACAAATATTTTCTGCACGCTGCTAAAAATGAAACCTCGGCCACCTGGACATCACCCTACCAGGTTATCCCGCCTCGTGATGCTGGGAATGGGAAACGGCGAGCTTGAATATAGGTTAGTAAAAAAACAAAAAGTTTTTAAATTGTTACGGGGTAGGGATGACACTCAGGAGACACGCATATGGGGTAGGAGCACACAGACACAGTCACAGAGACAGTTGCTCGCCGAACACCACCGGCTTCATGGACCTCCTTCATCACGCTCTCCCTTCCACGCGCTTACCCCCCGCGCTAACGCCGCACTTCCTCCTCATTCATACCGTAACATCTGCATGAGTGGTGACGGGAAAACTGCAAAATTAACATCTTTCGGTGCTACTACAGCTTCGATACGTAATCCTAATAGCGCTATGTAAATTTAAAGAACTATTGTCGTCTCAATTTAGCGGGGTTTACCTTTTTCCGCCTTCTAATGATGCATTATATATATATGCACGTACCAGCAAAGGTCTGTACACACTAAAAATTCAGTGTATATATACTGTTTGAGCACATGTAACACGGCATGGTGATCGCCTACAACCACTCAATAATTTAATTATTTGTATTTCTAATGCTGCTTTGATTTTGGTTCCATCACGGAACCACGGAAGGCATGGAATAAAACTGCAATATAATCGCTTCTATTTTTAATTCATTACAACACTAAATCGAACCTTATTCATGAAGCGGAATGACAATGAACAGCCTATCAGCATTTATATAGCATATTTTAAGGCCTGACGTGCCCTTACTGTCGACTATGAATCAAAGCCATTGTTTGCTTAATGGCACGGAAAGGGAGGCAGCTTGAAGAAGAAATTGTATGATGAATTACACAGCAGTCGGAGCGAATACTCCGGGGTGATTCATGGATTCTAATGACCAAAGCATCATTTCAATGAAGAAAACAAGACAGTAAAGATCTGGTGTCTACTCCTTTAAATTATTTCCATAATTACCCACACAACTGTCAATACGTTGAATCTTCGAAATGAAAGCTTCGCTGATCATCAGATCTCGCATAGAATGGTGTCAACCGGCATATCTGCTGCATGGAAGTCGGCAAATTGCATCCAATGCGTTTGTTCACTGGCAGCCGCGGTCATAGATGACACCTGTTTGTTCAACGAGGTTAGCCGCGGAAATACCCTCTGGTTCTATTTGGATGACCCCAACCTCCACCATAAGAGCGCCAAAATTGTAGTCACTATCGTCAACGTAAAGAGGCCTGTGTGATTCTTTGGATGCAGGCATGGTTGAAACGAACTGATGGCTCTCCTCGAGGCCTCTCGTCTGTGCTTCCTATATATATATATATATATATATATATATATATATATATATATATATATTGTAGAGGAGTGAAGTGTACGCTTCATTTAAGGAAACATTTTTATCGGACTCGACGTTTCGATCGGGCGACCAATCTTTTTCAAGAGTAATTTTTCTTCGTCGTTGCTTCCCCTTTTATAAGGCTTGGGCAAACGAAAAGAGCATAGAAGTGAAAAAAAAAAATCGAAATCAAAAGTGAAAATTGAATACGGATGGGCAGAAAGGGTGTAGGAGCTGTAGGAAGGCTGGAGACGGCGAAGAGCATGCAAGCATTGTTGGGGAATTTTTTTTTTTTTTTTCGGGACTGCGTTCTTGCTAATTGACAAGCGTGTCGTGCTGAGATGGTAGACAGCGTCCGCGGCCGCGTAGCAACATTCGTGGAAGAATGCGGGACGTTGTCCCTCCTGTCGGCCGGGAGGGCAGGGGGGTGGGGAAAGCATCTCGACTCAACCATAAAGGAAGCAAGGACTGAAGTCCTAAAGAAGTGCTATGTGTGAAAGACTGAAACACCACAGCTTATAGTAGCTTAAAAAAAGAAAAAAAGAAGGGGAGGTGTAATCCGCGCGAGAATGCAAGGTGAGTTGAACGGGAGGTGGAGATAATTGTCCGAACTTGGCATGCAAAAGGGGTTTGACCCCAGACGACGCAGAGAGGGGTGCTTTGTGTGTTTCGCCGAGTGGGGGGGTGTGGGGCTCGCTGGCTGTGATGCTGTTGTATGTTTTATATCTGTCTCAACAACAATAATATTTCATATTCAAGAATTTTCGCCCTACGATATGCATAGATACACAAGAAAGCAGGAACCACGTACGCAGCAACCACGTAAACAGGACAGTGATATTATCAGGGGCGAATTTGTTAAGTTTCTTAATCCAGATT